>NW_021579127.1:0-250 GCF_001605985.2 Dendrobium catenatum
TAGGTCACAAAAAACTGGATTGTAGATTTTTGCATCCTCAGTCTACTCATGTTGTTAATGGTGGAGAGAAAGTTGCTAATGTTGTGTTGGATAAGGGGCTCGGTAATGTTAATGCTCAGCATATGGTTGAGCCTTTGATTCATAGCATAAATGATGTGGGCCTTCCGGTTTTGGATGGCTCTCCTGTTTGTGTTGATGATGCTGCCGGTGAAATGGAGATTTTGGAGCCTCTTGCTTTTAACTCTAAGAA
>NW_021579128.1:0-280 GCF_001605985.2 Dendrobium catenatum
CATCTTCCTTCTTTGCCTCCTTGTAGGCCTTCCTCCGGATGAGGAGGCCTCAGCATCGTATTTCTCAGGTGCAGATAACTTGGTTGACAGAGTGGTGTTTGTAGTCACCGCGGAGATTCTTCCATCAAGCACAATCCTCTTGGTGGCTGGGATTTCAGGCTGTTATAGCCTCTCGAATACAGAAATTCTACCACGAGGATTTTCAGCAACAGGTCGTTGTGCTGGCAGATGCACACAACCAACAGGAGCTCCGGCAGTTCTTGCAACAACTGCAGGAAAG
>NW_021579129.1:0-751 GCF_001605985.2 Dendrobium catenatum
AGATCAATCAAGCCCATTGAATACCTTAAGCATTGAGAACTTTGACAAAAAAAAAAGGATTTCCCTCAAATGGCTAACCCTGTAGAAGACCTAATTTATGTCCCCTTTTTCAATAAGCACCCTTTAGGAATGGTATAGATTGGGCCTCTGCTCTCTGATGAACTGAAGAAGAAATATATAGATTTTTTATGCATGAACTTGGATATTTTTTCATGGAGTCTAGTCAATATACCTAGAAATAACTCAAAGATAATCAAACACTTCCTCAATATAAACCCAACACATAAATTGATTATCTAGAAAAAGCCAAATTTTGCACTAAATTATTAGCAAGCAATCAAATAAGAAGTCAATAAACTTTTAGAAGTTTGTTTCATACAGGAAGTATAATATCCCATATAGCTTGCAAATGTCATCATGGTTAAGAAAGCTAGATGAGCTTGGAGGATGAGTGTAGATTATAATAATACCTCAATAAAACTTACCCAAGTGTTAGTTTTACACGTCCTCATATTGACTAACTGATTAATGCCAGGTCTAGGAACTAAATGTTGAGTTTTATGAATTCCTACTCCAACTATAACCAGATAAAGAGGGATCCTGTTAATGAGGAAAAGCTTTATTTTAAACATATAAAATTTTATACTTCTATCAAGTCATATAATTTAAACTCAAGAATATTGGAGCCACATATCAGCGTCTCATGAATAAAATTTTTAAATACCTTATAGGGAGCACCATGGAGGAACAT
>NW_021579130.1:0-606 GCF_001605985.2 Dendrobium catenatum
AATAAATAAGAGCAAATAACTCAAACTAAAAAATAAAACATCTCAAATAAAAATCAAAATCAATACTTAATAATGTTATTGTCTCATTATGTTCTCATTGATGACATTTTTATGAAAATATTCCTTAACAAAGGTTAAAAAATTTTTAAGCATGTAGAGTGATGTTGTTTGAACATATGCAAATTTAAAGCAAAATATACATTATTTATAATAACAAATTACCAAATAAAATGAACAATTATAAAATAAAACAAACATTTTTTGACAAAAAAATAATCATTACCAACATTCAAAGACAATCTCATTTATGTTGGTCGAAGACTTCAGCAAAAACCCATCCAATATTCTAAATCCCCCGGAAGATCATAGGATCGAAACTCAGGTGAAAAAAATGATATTGAAAGCGTAAGATGACTGTTACAAGCATACCATAAATTTTTAATTAAAAAATTATTGGAATAAAAAAAATCAATAGATTGATTGAATTATTTTAATATATATTTGAAAGAGACTCTTTCAGGCAAGGCTTTTAAAACCGGACCGGACCGGCCGGTTCAATCGGTTGAACCGCGAGCCGGCTGGCCTGCCGGTTAAGGTTCGACTGAG
>NW_021579131.1:0-311 GCF_001605985.2 Dendrobium catenatum
TAGGGAATCAATCTACCATCCATAGTCTAAATCTACATGTTAGAGAATTGATCCATCTGTCAGGTCGTCATCCTGTGTTTGGGAATTGATCTCCTATTCAATGCCATTTTTTTTTTCAGAATCGATCTCTTAGTTAGATCTTTCATCTTTGGTTTGGGAATCAATCTCCCATCCAGAGTCTAAATCTACCTATCCAAGAATTGATCTCTCAATAAGGCCTTCATCCTTTGTTTGGGAATTCATCTCCCATTCAAAGTTTAAATTTATCACTCTGATAATTGATATCTCATTCAGAACTTTCATCCTTGGTT
>NW_021579132.1:0-291 GCF_001605985.2 Dendrobium catenatum
CCAGTCAAATGGCCTCTAATTCAGGGTCTATCACTTGGAAAGTGATAAGACATATCTCTAGAGGTTACCCTCCAATTTTGAGCCTATTCTGAGGTCTCTAACCACAGAATCTGAAATAAAATTCAAAGGCTGTAAAACCTTCAAATATTTACAGCCTATGCCACTAAACCTAACCCCTTTGAGATTTTGATCTTGTAGCCTTTATCAAAGCCTCCAACCACTTCCAGACTCTTGATTTTAACCCACTGAACAGTCAACTGCATTTTTCAGATCCATTTTTGACCCTAGTTG
>NW_021579133.1:0-236 GCF_001605985.2 Dendrobium catenatum
AATATCGGCCTGAGAATAGTTCTGGGAACCGTCCAGTACGATCCAAAATGGTCTGATCGTCCTGGGACGATCTGGCGATCGGCCGGGCCGATCTGTGTATTATAAAGCTGATTTCAGTCGTTTTGAAGAGAGACAAAAATCAGAAAATCAAATAAATATCTGAGGAGAGAGAAAGTCGAGAGAAATTTGGGAAAAGTTAATTTTCGGACGACGCGGAGCTGTTTTCGTCCGAAGTG
>NW_021579134.1:0-264 GCF_001605985.2 Dendrobium catenatum
CTTTCTACAAGCTCCCAAACATCATTCCTAATAAATTAATTCAATTCTTCCAGCATTGCTAAAATCCAAAAGTCATCAGTAAGGGCTTGGTTAATGGTGGTGGGTTCAGTCATTGAGATAAAGGCAGAGTGGTTCACCTCCTTCCTAAGTTCATGTCTAGTCTTAACTCCTCTAGTAATCTTTCCAATATCATCATCATTCTCAACTCCATGTTTCTTAGGATCAGTCTCATCAAATACTACATGGGTTGTCTCTTCCACCATC
>NW_021579135.1:0-306 GCF_001605985.2 Dendrobium catenatum
CATGTGCATTATTAACAAAAAATTAAAATTTATCAGTTAAAATTAAACCTTCATTTGGTTGAATTTTTGGTTCTCTTTCCGAAAGAATTTTGGATTTCATTAAGCTCAGTCTTGAAACTTTCCTGAGGAACAAATCAAATAACCAAAAAATTGCATGCTTGCTTCATATAATCAGAAATGGAAATTTGTTTCATGCTTTTGTTTATTTTGTTTGGCGATTTCTTTGAAGTAGCAGAACTCATATTTAGGTTTCATTTGGAACTTACTGCTTCTTAAAGCAGCTTTCTAATTTGTATTAAAAAGCTG
>NW_021579136.1:0-363 GCF_001605985.2 Dendrobium catenatum
AAGACTATCAAACGATTGATTCAAATCATATGACTTTGCTTGATGAATTTGATGAGTTAAATAAAAATCATTGTGAACTAGTTGAAAAGCATGAAGCATTAAAAGCTTCACACACATCACTTGAATCTAATTTTAAGAAGTCTAAGGAGATGGAGAAAAATTTGAGGATTGAAAATGAAGTCTTAAAGAGCAAAAATTTGAAGATTCAAAATGAATTAGAAGCATGTAAGAAAACTAGGATGACACCTATTTTTGATCAATTGCCAACATCTAGGGAGAGGCATTATAACTAAAACCACTTAAGAAATCCCTTTCCTGGAGTTAGGTGTTTTTCATGTGGCATGCTAGGACACATTTTACACA
>NW_021579137.1:0-272 GCF_001605985.2 Dendrobium catenatum
TCAAAATAAAATCTACTATTTTTTAGAAATGTCAAACTCCCAAAATCTTGTCAAAGTCAAAAAGTCAACAACTTGATCAACCTTAGGTCAAAATTAGGTCAAAACTTCTAAAATTTATAAGTTTTCATATAAAACTCCGAATTGAGCATGCTAATAATCTAACAGCTCATAATAAGGTTTAATATTTATTAAAAATCTTAAATCTTTAATATTAACTCTAATTTTAAAATTTAATTTTTAACCCCTTAATTAACCTATTTATATAATTCAAA
>NW_021579138.1:0-235 GCF_001605985.2 Dendrobium catenatum
AAATATATATATTTTTCAACTTTTCAAATCATATACCTTTCAACTTATATACACACAAGTTACCTTTAAAATCTATCATCCATTTTTCCACAAGATACTTTTTACATACATAATTTCCCACAAAATCATATATATATAAACCCATTTTTCAATCCGACATTGTCACCAAGTATTGATTAGGAGAAGGGAGGTTCAAGGCAACCTTATTTTTTTCAAAATCCAAGTAAATATTTCA
>NW_021579139.1:0-301 GCF_001605985.2 Dendrobium catenatum
ATAACATGGAAAACTTTTTTTCTTTGACAAAACAAACTTCTAATATAATATAAAAATTAACTTTTATCTATTTTTTTGAAAGATATATCATAACTCAATAAAATAAGAAATGTTCTATAAATTCTTGGAAGATTAACATGATTACTTTATTCCTAAAGGTAGTAACGTATAGTTTAGTAGAGTGGTTAGAACAAAATGAGAGTATTGTGAGATACACATTATAGGGTGTAGTGATTTACATTCCAAGTAATGGGTGAGGAAATATTATGGAGTAAAATGCATCCATGACTTACATAATATT
>NW_021579140.1:0-266 GCF_001605985.2 Dendrobium catenatum
AAAATACGGACGAAAATCACGAATAAAAATTAATTCCGGACAGAAAATACTGCCAAACACGATGGTTCTGAAAATTGAGAAAGGTGGAATGTGCCTTACCTTACGTACAGCAATTTCCTAAACAGTCTCGTCGGACGAAAACAGCTCCGCGTCGCCTGAAAATCAACTTTTCCAAAAGTTTTCTTGACTTTCTCTCTCCTCAGAAAATAGATATTTTATTTTTTTTTTATTTTCTCTCTCTTCAAAACGACTGATTTTAGCTTTAT
>NW_021579141.1:0-205 GCF_001605985.2 Dendrobium catenatum
ATTTTTGAATCGAAAAGGGTAAAAACCATTACCATGAAAATGATGAATTTTAGCTAATAAAAGAACATTGTCAGAGGTCGCTCTACTAATGTGATCCATAGAGGTAATAGGAAAAAGAGAGATCTATTCATTCTAGAGAAGGATTTTGTCAGGCCTTTCCCCAATACTTTTTTAGACCAAGTATAAATTAAGAGATCTAGAGAAC
>NW_021579142.1:0-1260 GCF_001605985.2 Dendrobium catenatum
TGCAAGATGTTTTGATGTGGTAGACTTATTCATGTATTGCTTTATCTCATCCCTTACAGCATCAAGAACTTTGGAACATGGAGCAACATTCTTGTGAGAACCTGAAAGGTGTTCCTTCATCCTAGTCACACCACCTTTCACAACTTTATCACAGTAATTACATTTGAGATAGACATATGTTTTATCAATATCTCCTACATCCACCTGAGTGCTATGTTTCCATGCTGGATCTTTTCTATGACATATGCAGCTTTATCCTCATTTCTGACCATTCTGATTGAGCAAAAATAGGAAGTGAACGAGTTCTTACTAATCTTTTATATGACCTGATGCATGTCGAAGGAGAAAGCAGCCTCGAACAGAAGCGGGCGCCGGTCGGACGAAGAAGACAGCAACTAAGTATCCTTACTAATCTTGTTGCGGCTATCTTCTCCGTCCGACCGACGCCCACTTCTGTCCGAGACTGCTGTCTCCTCCGACCTGCATCAGGTCATAGAAAAGATTAGTAAGAACTCGTTCATTTCCTATTTTTGCTATATTAGAATGGTCAGAAATAAGGATAAAGCTGCATCAGGTCATAGAAAAGATCCAGCATGGAAACATAGCACTCAAGTGAATGTAGGAGACAGTGATAAAACATATGTCTATCTAAAATATAATTACTGTGATAAAGTTGTGAAATGTGGTGTGACTATGATGAAGGAACACCTTTCAGGTTCTCACAAGAATATTGCTCCATGCTCCAAAGTTCCTGATGCTGTAAGGGATGTGATAAAGTCATACATGAATAAGTCTACCACATCAAAACATCTTGCACATAAGCATTTGAGGATAGAGTTGATGTTGGATCTTACTACGGGAGTGAGCGCAGCATTAGGGATTCATCTTCTTCTATGAAGCTCATTTCATCTATGAGTGCTAGAGGACCTATGGATCATTATATGGTTGACACATCAGAGGATAGGCCTTCTACTACACAGAAGATGGCCCCAGAAAATGCAAGGAAGGCGCGAAGAAGAGTGTGTAAAGATATAGGCAGATTCTTCTACGAAAATGCAATTCCATTTAATGTTGCAACATCACCTACTTATTACAACATGATTCGTTCAGTTGGAACATTTGGGAGAGGGTTCAAACCTCTAACCATGTATGATTTAAGAACATAGATTTTAAAGGAGTTGGAAAGCACTAATAAAAGCATCGAAGAAATTAAGAAGACTTGAGCCAAAGGCCCAAAACAGGAGTAACAATTATGTCAAA
>NW_021579143.1:0-233 GCF_001605985.2 Dendrobium catenatum
TTGTATCTTGCTAATTTATTCATCGACTAGTGGAATATAAGCTTTTCTTTGAGTTTTCTCTCAGATTTCCGTGTCGTTTTGCTGTTTTTCTGCTGTAAACAGCAGATTTCTACTGTATTTCTGCTATGGACAGCAGTTTCCATCGGATCAACTTCAGTTTTGATGAGAAACACTTGGGAACACAAGTGTTTCCTATCACAAACCTACTCCAAAGCTCGTGACGCGGCCCAAAT
>NW_021579144.1:0-279 GCF_001605985.2 Dendrobium catenatum
AGCAATGCATACCGAGCCATTTGCTTGTGTTGCAACCATAACTTCATCTGGAGAAGAAAAAGAAATAAATGCGTAGGCACGACTTTTGCCTCTCTTGCGATCATGAAGCACCCTTGTGCTGATAACTGATCCAAACTGACTAAAATATTCCATCAACTCTTGAACCCTTATGGACCAAGATAGGTTACCAACATAAATCTTGTAAGGACTTTCAAAGACGATGTTCTTTTTAGGGGCAGAGTTCGGAGCCCCCGCATTTTTTCTACCAGAAACCATGTC
>NW_021579145.1:0-1152 GCF_001605985.2 Dendrobium catenatum
CGAACTATGTTCGTACACGCTCATTGTCCCGTACGAACTTGGTTCGTCCGGTATGAAATGGTTATTACATAGGTCGGTCCCCAAAATTCTACAGGACGTAACCAACTGACGTAAGTCGGTTCGGTTCGTCCTGGGACGAACAGGTTTCATACTTGGACAATTTTATACAGAGTATTTCATCCAGGGATAAAAATTAAATTCGTCCTGTACGATCGCATACAGAGAGCTTTGTCCAGGGACGAAAATTAATTTCGTCGTGTACGATCTCATACAGAGAGCTTCGTCCCGGTACGAAAAATAATTTCGTCTGGATGAACAGTGAAGGTGAGAATCCAGAGATGTTCGTTCAGGGACAAATATAAAATTCATCTTGGACGATTAGGACTTAGAAAATTTTCTTCTCGCCTGTTCGATCCATTGCTCTTCTGAGGGTTAATTGACATGTCGTCCCGTACGAACCAAGTTCGTCCCGTACGATCAGTTTATAAAAATTGTCCCCCAAGAGTGTGTGTTGTGATTTTTCACTCAATTACAATCACTCCCTCTCATTTCAAAACTTGTAATTTACAAAAGAATAATTTGAAGTCTTCATCGCTTGGAGTTGATTTAGTACACACTAGAGCAAAAATAAATATTCTAAAAAGTGTTAGGAGATATATAAAACAATAATATTTGAAATCATCAAAATAATACAAGTTGCAATAATGTAAAATATGCAAATAGCAACTCTCTCTACAATCTCCCCCTTTTTGATGATGGCAAAACAATTATTGTTTGTAGGATTTCAATTCTAAGAATATCCTAAACTCCCCCTGAATTTATGAATTCATGAAAATAAGGAGGCATTTGAATTACTTAAAAAAATTTTGTTTTTCAAAAATTTTATACAACACAAAAGATAAAATAAAGAAAAAAATCAAATACTACGAAAACACACATACGAAAATCAAACAGTATGAAAACATATGCAGCAACAAACAATTTCAATTTCTCCCCCTTTTTGACAACATCAAAAAGTGAAGAAGAAAAAAATGTTAGAAATGTAAGCAGAAATATGAAATTCATTTGATATTTTAATCTTGAAAGTGATTGAAATAAGGTATGCAAATAAAATAAAAAAATATTAGAAAAACATAAAATTTCATATAATTT
>NW_021579146.1:0-225 GCF_001605985.2 Dendrobium catenatum
ATAGTTAAGTGTTAACATAGGGGATCCCACACGCATCAAGATAGAGCAAACCTTTATGAGGAGCAGGTATAGTAGATTGAATAAAATCAGTAAGACATCCAAGATTATAACCATAATTAGAAAGCCAAGAAGCACAAGAATTACCAACCTTACAAACATGACAAAAAGATTTATTCACAAATAAAAGCAACCTTTTAATTTCCTTAATAACATAGAAGATATTCG
>NW_021579147.1:0-265 GCF_001605985.2 Dendrobium catenatum
CTTCCAAAGTCTAGAAGTAAATCTACCATCTCGATCAAACACTATAGATTTAGGCACACCATGTAAACGTACAATTTCAACCACATACAGCACTGCAAGCTTCTCAACTGAATCAGTCAATCGGATAGGCAAAAAGTGGGCAGACTTGGCAAGCCTATCAACGATAACCCAAATAGCATCACGACCCTATCGAGATCTGGGTAATCCTGACACAAAATCCATAGCAACATCATCCCATTTCCACTCTGGAATAGGTAGGGGCTGA
>NW_021579148.1:0-205 GCF_001605985.2 Dendrobium catenatum
AGCATGTTGGATGTGATCTGTGTTAATGGGGAAGCCAATTTTGTGCAGCAAAACGATTATGCGGTTCTTGTGCATTTCGGGTCCCTCGGGAATTTGCTTATTGGGACTGCCTGGACGATGAAGATGCTCCCTTGCACAATCCCTTGGAAGGTCAATCGGCAACCAGGAATATGTTTACTTATTCCTCTGATAATCTCTGAGTCCA
>NW_021579149.1:0-226 GCF_001605985.2 Dendrobium catenatum
CGTTTAAGTAAAATCGTCCAGGACGATCCACGATCGAACGGGATGATCCACTGCGTACAAAATTGAAAACTTGCAGTTTTTGGGCGGTTTTTCTTCTCTTTTTTATAAATAGTCTAAATTGGACTGCCACCCAATCTTTTTGTCATATGATCTTTGTGTCTCTTGTGAGAATAGCCAAAGAGAGAGTGAAAGAGTGCATTCAAGGGAGGATTCCTACCACTGGAGC
>NW_021579150.1:0-260 GCF_001605985.2 Dendrobium catenatum
CACATCATCTTACATCAATTTCGAGGTTTGAACAAGTTAGAGATTGCGTAAGAAAAAATATCCCAATAACTCAATGCATACCTTAACTGAGCTACTTAGGCTTTTTTATTGCTTTCTAAAACGGAGTTTTAGTAAAAAATAAAAAAAATTGTACTAAAATTCCGTTTTAGAAAGCAATAAAAAAGCCATTCCAAACGAAGCATTAGCTATGTATGTGTGTGCGCGCACTATTTTATGTTCATCTATATTGAGCATAAATT
>NW_021579151.1:0-305 GCF_001605985.2 Dendrobium catenatum
CGGGCGGGATCCGTCCCCGTCGGGTCGGGTCGTGACATGCTCAGTGTATGAAACTGAGTCCCCGACCAGTGTGGAGTGAATTACACATGCTCCCAACGTCAGAAGCTATATTATGTTTATTCTGGTCCCTCCTCCAGCTATATTCTCGACTGCCCTAAGCACTGATCAACTCAGTTTATACACTCACCAATCCAGATGGATCGCTCACCTAACTTCTTAATGATTATAAACATGTCTCACAGGCGAGTCGACTCACGCTTCTACAATTTTTTTCTAATCTTATCATTATGCTCGGGAAACCAACA
>NW_021579152.1:0-271 GCF_001605985.2 Dendrobium catenatum
TTTAAATACATGTCTACCAGGTCTGAAATTTTGGGAGATTGAAATTGGACATGTTTTTGACATGTCCAAATTTTATCTCCCCGTTTTATGTTGCTCAAGGGCATTTTACCTAATTTTTAAGTTTAAGGGTCATGGTTTGACCCTTAAATTCAAAAAGGGATATGGACCTATCCAATGGGATTTAGGGTGTGATTTTTGGTGTACTAATGATGTTTAGGATAAGGAGTGTAGAGCGACTGATTTTGCCCCAATCCAAGCCTAGGATAGATCC
>NW_021579153.1:0-332 GCF_001605985.2 Dendrobium catenatum
CCGGTTGGGCCTATTGTATCGTCTGGTGATTCAGTTTAACCTGTTGTTGATGATGATAATATCGCTGTGAATGTGCTAGTGGAGATTTTAAGTGAAGCTTCAAAGAGCTCTAATCAATTTGTCAATTTTTCGGTTAATGTGGTGGAAACGATCAATCTGGTGAATTCTTTGAATTCTGGTTTTGATAGGTCGGATCAAAGGGATTGGTTGCACACTACAGGAAAAACGTCGAAATCCGACGGTTTTTTCCGGCGGTTACTCTATATTAACCGGCGGTTTTTTGCATTACCGGCGGTTTTTTGCATTACCGGCGGCTTGACGGTGGTTTTTTG
>NW_021579154.1:0-435 GCF_001605985.2 Dendrobium catenatum
AATCTAAAAGAAAAAGTGCCGGGTTGGTTAAGAACATCCACCTTTAAAAGCAGTGGGGCATGATCAGACATAGATCTACTCAAATGTTCCACACTAGTAGCATTAAAATTGGCAAGCCAATCATTATTAAACAGAAATCTATCTAACCTTTGAAACAACGTACCCCTATTTCAAGTAAAAGGGCTGCCAATGAAACCAATATCATTAAGATTACAATCATTAATCATTGTATTAAAATCATCCATAGCTAGCAAATTCGGTCTACAACCACCCCTTCTCTCATTAGCAGTCGCAATAATGTTAAAATCTCCCCCAACACACCACAAGCCATTAATGTTAGCACCAAAATTAACCATATTATTCCACAGATTAATACGGTCAGCTCTATTACAAGCAGCATAAACGAAAGAGACAAAACAATTAACATTACCCACA
>NW_021579155.1:0-294 GCF_001605985.2 Dendrobium catenatum
TGCACAGATCGCAAACAGAGGGGCGCCATTCATACTGAATTTTTAGGTTGAAGAGTTTACCTTCCACTATAATAGGAATGAAAGCAGGATAAGTAGCAGAAGAGTCGATCTGGACACACACTCTAGCGTATGTGAGTCTTGATTTAGAAGCTGTGAGAGCATCGACAGCGAGAGGGATACCAACTTTGGTGGCGATCTTGGAAATACCTATCGGGGTCCAGCAGCAGAGCGGTAAATCGTGGATTTTGAACCAAATAGGGATATTGGTGTACTCAATTCTTTCAGGGCTGAAGT
>NW_021579156.1:0-451 GCF_001605985.2 Dendrobium catenatum
AGTAGGGATGATTCATTTATGGTTAACTTATTAAATATTTTCTAAGGCATAAAGGGAAATCACTTTTGTGAAACTAGTAAATTTGGTCTTATAAGGTCAGTAGGTATGTTTGGGTTCTTTGTCAAATGGTCCCATCAAATCTTACTAAGAGTTTATTTAACGCAAATAGCCTACTAATGAATTATTTGGAGCAATTCAAAAGGGTTTACCAAAATCAATTTGTTCTAGTGTAGGATCTAGGCTCAATTGACCTAATTTAGTCATGTTGGGCCAATTGGGATTTAAAAGGTTCTAGCTTACTCCAATGGTTAACTATGATTAAATAAATTATAATTTTGTGGGCAGAATCCCATGAAAAAGTTATGGCTAAGTGTTTGGAAAATATTGTTAAAAATCACTAAATAAATCCAAAGGTCTAGATGATATTATGGTTGGTTTGGCTATTAACCAA
>NW_021579157.1:0-340 GCF_001605985.2 Dendrobium catenatum
AACGCTCTCAGTTAGATCTTCAAACTTTGTGCTCAGCCTGTCTTCAAATTCTCAAAAAATTTTTGTGCATGTTTTTTGGCAGGATTTGATTATTGTTTCTTGTAGAGACTGAAGTGTTTCAGCCGAAAAAACTTAAGCGTGGTTGCTGAGGAGATTGGTGGGGGTCTTGCTGAGGAGGTGGGGTATGATGGGGAGATTGGGGAGGTTGTTTTTATGGGTGGATATTTTATGAGGGGAATCAGGGGATGGAGGGTTGTCTGATGTATATTTCTCGACATTAACCATATCCATTTCAGCCTGGGTAACTGCCTGTAGGACATTACAAATCTGACTTTTCCTT
>NW_021579158.1:0-204 GCF_001605985.2 Dendrobium catenatum
TATATGATGGACTTTATCTTGTTAGTCAATTATGGTTATTATCATATTATCTTTATTCATGTTGCCTGTAATGTACCTTTTTTGTATTCGTGTTAATTGTTATAACTTTATGTTAAATACTAGTTCACCATTGCTAACTACAATAAGTAGTGGTTCTAAGTTATGTAATAAGCATGGTTAAATTTTGAAGTATAACTACTTATT
>NW_021579159.1:0-301 GCF_001605985.2 Dendrobium catenatum
ATCCACCTATACTGAACAGGTCCACCAACCATAGCCTAAAATGGTAAATAAACAGGTAGATGCTCCATAGAGTCAAAGAAGCCTGGAGAAAATATTTTCTCAAGTTGACACAAAATGAATGGAATTTGCTGCTCCATAAGAATCAAATTATCTATATTTAATTTAGAAGAGCATAAATCTTTGAAGAAAACACTTAGCTCGATCAAGGGCTGTAAAATCTGATCTGACAGATAACTAAAAATAGTGGATAGTAGACATTGCATAAAGATGTGACAATCATGACTTTTTAATCTGAATAATC
>NW_021579160.1:0-201 GCF_001605985.2 Dendrobium catenatum
AAAATACAAGCGATTTGATATATCATACGTATTTTTTGGCTCAAAAATTAATTTATTATGATTAATTAACCAAAATCTAGTTTAAAAACTAATTTGAAATAATTTAAACAGATAAATCAGCGGTGGGTACTCTCGGGCTGCCATTTGGCGCTCCTTGGTTCGCTCCCGAAATGCAGGGCAATCATTAGCAATGATTGCTAA
>NW_021579161.1:0-1255 GCF_001605985.2 Dendrobium catenatum
GGGGGGGGGGTTCAACTCATGTAAAAAATAATTAGATTTTTGACTTCTCTTGAGTCTACTAGCTCAATCAAAATTAAACTGAAATTTTAGCTCATTTATGAGTTGGTCTTTAGTTCACTTATTGAATTAAGGGTTAACTCTTTATTAGCTATGATTTTAGCTCATAGTTATCTTATATAAAATATTCTTTTTATGCTTTTTATGTTTGTCTCTTGGAATTCCAAGCCGGCCTTTGGAATTCCAAGATTTACTTTTCCCATGAGGTGGCTTCTTGGCTTCCTCCATGGCCTTTAGTATTTTGTGCATTTGCCCCCTTGGATTCCGGCCGGCTGCTGGTTTTCCCGTGCCTGGGCTCTTTCCCATGACCGTGCCCCTTGGTTCCGGGCGGTCTCGTTGGTTCCCGTGGATGCCTCTTCAGTTCCTTGGCTTGGGATGTTTTTTAGGTATTTTAATGCTATGTGATGTTTAGAATTCCTATGGGAATTTATTAGGTGTCTCTTGGTATTCATCTTTCATATCTATAAATATGGGAGGATTTGTAATGTTTGAAAAAAAAGTTGAATGATTTGTTATTTTTGGAAAAGCTCTGCGGGTTTGCTTAGGAAATCCTGCGGGCTCTTTCCACCCTTCTTTCTCATTCCCTCCGGAAATCCTGCGGGCTCTTTCCAACCTTTCTTCTCGGGCTTCTAACCTTTTTCGTCTCTCCGCAAGTGCCACTCCACCTGTATCATTCTTCTCTAAGTGAAGCAACGTTAGGGTGTCGTCAAGGGATTGAGTCTAGTTTGTAAGTCGGTTAAATTTTGCAAGAGTCATTGTTATAATTCTTTTGATTTCTAGTTTTTACATTTTATTTGAAATGTAAGAGTTTGTTCTTCCCTTCCTCGTCTTTAGTTGTTTCAGTCTATTTCTCTTAGTCTTGCTTTATTTGTGGGTGAAGGGTATAGGCACCCCTATATTTTTTGCCCGCATCACATATGCAAACAAAGGAAATGTGAGCGACACAGGTGAATGAGGCAAAGGTGTGATAATGGCGGACATGTGAGAACGATGTGAGCGCACCGAGGATTGGTGTTGTGCACAAGATTGAAAAATCCCCTGATTTAGACAATTCCCAAATGCAGAAAAAATAAAGATTTTAGGGTATTTTTTAATTATTTTTATATTTCTTTTGTTTCAAATCAATCACCAAGAAAGTTAAAATACAGGTAAATGGAATGAAATACACTCCTATTTCTTCCAGCAACCCTTTAATAGC
>NW_021579162.1:0-254 GCF_001605985.2 Dendrobium catenatum
ATTCTTGGCGCAGAGGGTGTGTACAAGTGCTTGACATCTCTTTGAATTTAACAACTAATGATTAAGTAGCCTCTCATATCAATGCATGCATGATATGATCTAAGACAAAATTCCAATGGGAATAATTTGATGAGCAAAATGACTAAGTAAAACTTGGCACTGCTGGTGAAGGGACCCATTTTGGGGAGATCAATTTACATTTCTTTTTAAGAAGAATGTGTTGGAACTCGTTCAATAAGAATTAGGATGTTAAG
>NW_021579163.1:0-232 GCF_001605985.2 Dendrobium catenatum
GCAGCGACAGACTACTTTTCCAAGTGGGCAGAAGCGGCTCCATTCAGAGAGGTCACATCGGAACATGTGATCAATTTCTTTACCCATAATGTCGTTTACAGATTCGGTGTGCCACGCCGAATAATCTCAGACAATGGTACTGCATTCAAAAGTACAAAAATCTACAAATTCGTTGATCGGCATAAAATTGATTGGCGATATTCATCTATATACAATCCAAGAGCAAATGGAT
>NW_021579164.1:0-241 GCF_001605985.2 Dendrobium catenatum
CTCTTCTTCTTAAAGTCCAAAATTAATAAACGGTGTTAGTTAAATAGACTTTTACTCAAAAGAATTTTACAATCTCTACAATCTAAACGATCTATTTTTATTATAATAAAATAATCAATTTGATTACTATATACATTCTTGTAAGTGATGAGATGCTCATCTCTTTTTTTTTAAATAAGGTATTAGCAATAACAAAATCATAAACTAGAGCAAAATCTAATATAGTCTTGCCACCTTCATT
>NW_021579165.1:0-533 GCF_001605985.2 Dendrobium catenatum
CTTAATTAAAATAAAATAGGGTTTAACAAGATTTCTACAGAATTTGAACAAGATTTATCCAAATCTTGTTTGGTTGCCTGAAAAGAAAATGCAGTGTAAAGTAAATACAATGTAAAGTAAATGTTGTGCATTTCGAATACTTTGGAACTGTTTGGTTGTCTGCAAAATAAAAGTAAGAGAATTGTTTCCCTTGTTTGGTTAGGTAGAACCAGAGTAAAGTAAAAGCTGATTTTTTTGTAATAATTTATTTTGGCACCTCTAATTTGAGCTTGAGCTTAACTAATTATTATGATGACTTGGGTGCGTTTGGGACGGCTACAGTTGTCGCTAAAGTAGGTTGTGAAATTATTGTATAGAAAGCTTCTTTCTGAAGTTGCTGTATAGAAATTTTTATATTTTGTTTGTATAGTATAACTATTGAGCTGCTGTGCTGCAGTTGTATAGGAACATATTATATTCATACCCTTATATATATTGAGATTGAAATAAAATTTTTAAAAGATAATTTTTTTAAATGTAAATGATAACCAACT
>NW_021579166.1:0-234 GCF_001605985.2 Dendrobium catenatum
AATCATACATAAAAAATAACAAATTAATCAAAGCATAGTATTTGAAATGACAAAAAAAAAAATTGAAAGCAACATCATTTGTAGCATTGTATCTTATAATATCTAAATAAAAATAAGCATTAATTATTTAAATGTCTAGTACAACAACAAAAACATAAACATAAATTGTCCAGCATATGAAGTTTTAAATTAAAAGCACGAAGGATCGACACAATTAATCCACATGAATTTGAA
>NW_021579167.1:0-324 GCF_001605985.2 Dendrobium catenatum
TCAAGTAATTTGAATGAGCATAAAACAATGGTGGTGGTCGGTGACCAGCAGCATGAGAGGTGTTTGTGAGCGGAGGACAATGATGGTAGACTGCAGCATGCAGTGGTGGCCAACACAAGAGGCAACTGACAACGAGAGCGGGGTTAACTTGAGATGTAATTGGAATTCAGATAAAAACGAATAAATTTTGAATACATAAAATATGAATAATATAATGACACTACTAATAAATCATGCTTTCACAGCACTTTTAAGGACCTACTGCAGTGGTTTAAACACAATAAATTATTTGCAATGGTTTAGAAACCGATACAAATACATTGT
>NW_021579168.1:0-212 GCF_001605985.2 Dendrobium catenatum
TTGTAAGTGGCTTTTGCCAATTGGCTAACAAATTTCTATCGAAATATAATATTCACATGTACAAAAAATTTTATATTTATCACGTGACTAAAAAAAAAGTCAAGAAAATTAATCTATTTAACCACACTTTTATGCATTTTGAATCATTTAGATATACCGAGAAGTGCTGTACTAGTTTATCCTATTTCACTCTGAAAAACAGTAATTGATTG
>NW_021579169.1:0-202 GCF_001605985.2 Dendrobium catenatum
GAATGCTATTAAGCATGGAAAGGAAAGTCAGTCTCCTATTTTTATGGCAGCTAATATACTTGAAAGCATGAATCAAAATTGTCCTTCATTCCACCTGGAGCAACGGGATACTATTCAATCCGATGGATTGTCTTCAAGTTCTTATTGGTGTCCCCCCCCCTACAGTATGGTTGAAAATCAATGTGGATGGTGCTTTGCTTCG
>NW_021579170.1:0-208 GCF_001605985.2 Dendrobium catenatum
AATTATTAAGCGTCTGATATATTATTGGTAATTTTTGAGTTTAATTTCAATTTATTAGAATTTTTAAAGTTATCATACTTTAATTAAAGGGTTAAATTAGGGTTTGTTAATTAAGTGACTTAAAGGATCCTAAAAGTTTTAGGAGGTTTAAAATGTCACAAGTTTAATTGTTTAAATTTCATTTCATTTGGAAGTGTACCTTAATCCC
>NW_021579171.1:0-326 GCF_001605985.2 Dendrobium catenatum
GGATGATGGCTGTCAGTTGATATCATGCTTAAATATTGGAGCGACTAATATTAATATCAATTATATTAAACTTAAATAATATCATTAGTAATTGTATTAAACTTAAATATCACTAATAATTAATGATATTAAATAATTAGTTATAAATTCCACATAAAAAATGCTCTCTAATATTGAGCAATTTGAAAAAGCTTTTCACATGAGATAGATTAGATTTAAAACGTATAATTATTTGATTTATTTTGAGATAAATATAATGTAATTTTTTATATATTATTCTTTTTATTAATAATTTAATAAATTAAACTTTATTTTGTCAAATTTTT
>NW_021579172.1:0-241 GCF_001605985.2 Dendrobium catenatum
AGGTGAGCAATTTTAAAATGTTCATCATCAGGCTAATGCTCCTCCTCTGTAATCTGATTTAGAAATAGATAATGCTGTAAGTTTGACACATCCTCCACCAGAGCCCTTTAGATGCAAAATCTTCATCTTGCTCTAGAAACTCCTCATGATGTTATATATGATGAGTTATGACATCTTATCGATGAAGAATTTTTTATAAGGGATAGAAACCATTTCAATGCCTAACATAAATCTTCAGAAT
>NW_021579173.1:0-282 GCF_001605985.2 Dendrobium catenatum
CAATGAACCGGAAGGAGGGGTTAGTCGTTTGATGGTTCGACCGGGGTCGAACCGTGGTCGAACCGGATAATTTAATAAATAATAAAATTAATATAATAATATGATGATCTAACCTTAAACTTGAACACAAATTCATCTTATCATACAAATCAAATATCTAAATTAAAAATATGTTGAAGGTTATTTTATAAATAATATAATTCATATTTAAAATAAGATTAATAAACAAGCTCAAGCTGTAATACCAAAAATCTGCTCCAGGATCGTCCAGGACGATCTGGA
>NW_021579174.1:0-1020 GCF_001605985.2 Dendrobium catenatum
CCCGAAAGGAAGGGACCTACCTACTATTTAAGGCATAGTACGAGACCGAATGTAGTAGCCTCGAATCCTAAATCTATGTTGGGCTTAGTGCTCTACGAAATACTAAGACCCGTGTCCTAGCTAATGCAGTGCAAAACCTGGACTTATCCCGGCCTGGATCGGGGGAGCCAGCTAACCACCTAGCCACTTTAAAACCATGCAATTAAGTCAGTTATGAAAGATGGGTGGGTGGTACAGTTCTTTGGAAATAGGATCGACATCTAGAGAATTTCCAAAGTGGTCCTGGACTTATGTGGGTCAGATGCTCATAGCTAATGCAATTAAACTTTAATTAAATTAGTTTGTAATGCAATGCATGCTAGTTTAAATGTCAGCTCATTAATGCTATAGAATTTTAAAAACAGGCTTATAAAAAATAAAATTTTAAAAAAGATTGGGTCTCCCTAGGTCCGGCACTTCATCCTCATAGGCCAGATTATCCGGACTCAACCCGCAGGCAGGGAGATGTCTTATAACAAAGAAAGAAGGATGCAATAATATGCATGCGACCCCGGACGATTCCGGCAGTTCCCTAGGTTCGTTAAGTTTCTATGTTATTTAGGATTCTAAAATTCTAAATATTAATTACGAGTAGAAGAATTTTATAGTCCTTAATGAGCCTAATATAATCCAGGCGAAAACAAAAGCGGCATGCAAGAAAGAAACCTAGAAAAAGTAGGTAATTCTACTGCGCAATCAGGTAAACACATCAATATAAATTCCAAAAATAAATCATCTTAATGTCCATAGGCAAATTGCCCTTATTACAACCCAGATATACAGAAAATAAAGTGTCCGGGCACCACTGCCAACAACCCAGATTTCTAAGCCTATGACAGACGCCAACAACTTTGAGTAGGATATTGGGTTTTCAAGTCTTCAGCTTTCTTTGGATAACTCCTCCTTGGACTCCTTGGAACTCTCCTCATTGGACTCTTTGGAATTCTCCTCCTTGGACTTCTTGGATCCGTCGTGGCTTGA
>NW_021579175.1:0-247 GCF_001605985.2 Dendrobium catenatum
ATTGCATGCTCCTTGACTCCGAGGAATTATTTCCTACGAGGCTACCTAGATTCAATACCAAAAATATTCAGAGAATGCTACGAAAGCAAGTCAATATTCCTACTACCAAACGACAACTTCGTACAAGTTTGGGCCTCTGGTATGGTAGGAGTCCGTGTCCGTTACGGCAGAAGGATATAGACGCATATAAAGGTATCGGATTCATCAAGAGAAAATTCCTCCGGAAAGAGATTTGTCGTGCCATCAC
>NW_021579176.1:0-347 GCF_001605985.2 Dendrobium catenatum
AGCCTTGCTCGATTACGTTAACCTGTGTGGAAGAGGTCAGGAGAATCCATCAAGGATGTAAGACCTATCCGAGGTTGTATGTCGGATCCCTGCTCGACGACGTTAACCTATGTGGATGAGGTCAGGAGAATCCACCAAGGATGTAAGACCTATCCGAGGTTGTATGTCGGAGCCCTGCTTGACAATGTTAACCTGTGTGGATGAGGTCAGGAGAATCCACCAAAGATTGTAAGACCTATCTGAGGTTGTATGTCGGAGCCCTGCTCGACGACGTTAACTTGTGTGGATGAGGTCAAGAGAATCCACCAAGGACGTAAGACCTTTCCGAGGTTGTATGTCGGAGTCCT
>NW_021579177.1:0-415 GCF_001605985.2 Dendrobium catenatum
CACGCTCCAGTACTAAGAATCCTCCTTCGAACACTCTTTCACACTCTCTCCTTGACTCTTCTTCAATAGGCATAAAGATTAGTAGGCAAAAGGATTCAGTGACAGTCTAAATTGGACTATTTATATGAAAGACAAGAAAACCCGTCTAAAAACTACAAATTTTCAAGTCAACATGAAGTTGATCATCTCGTACGAACGTGGATCGTCCTGGATGATTTTACTTAAATGTGTGGAAACAAACCAAATGTAGATTGGTACGAATTGAAATCGTACCTGAGCATCTTCTCGTACGAACAAAAATTTTCTAGAGGACATTTTGCCCTGGGATGAATTTGAGTTCGTCTGAACAAAAATTTTACAGAGAGCATTTCGTCCTGACATGAATATGAATTTCGTTTGAACAAAAATTTTCCAG
>NW_021579178.1:0-716 GCF_001605985.2 Dendrobium catenatum
TGTTGTTCCCTATAAGATTTCTATTTTTGGTAATATAGGCCGGGATGATATTTATATCATCATGGATGATATGTCCAAAATCAGAAACCCTAATTAGGGCATCCTCATTAAGGTAGCCGTCAATAGATACGCCTGGACGATACTTGTATCGGCCAGGATGATAATCTCAATTCAGAAAGAATCAACCACCATAATTAGTTTAGGAATTCTTTGTTTTAGGAAATCGGCCATGACGATATTATTGTCATTCAGGACGATCTAACTCAACCATTCCTAAATTGATCTGGTATCTTTGGAAAGCATTAATGGGTGATTGATACGATCACATCGTCCGGGACGATCGCATGATCGGCCAGGACGATCGCCTGGACAATCTACATCGAACAGCTTGTATTCAGGGCAATGATCAAGACGATTGAAATCGGTTTTAAACTAATCGGCCAGGACGATCATGAGATCGGCCTGGACAATGTAACCAATTTTCTTTTGATCGTCTCAAATCGTCCCAGGCTGATGAGCTGAATTTGTATTGATCGGCCAGGATTATATACCTATCGTCCTGGACGATAATATCGGCAACTTGCATTAATGAGCTTGTTTTGAGAGCTTATATTTAAGCATGGCATGACACTTTGTAAGTGTCTTTGGCAGTCATAGTAGCTTCGTTCTTGTGGGGTATACTTGAAGAGAGAGCTTGAAAGGGAGAGAGGATAGGG
>NW_021579179.1:0-465 GCF_001605985.2 Dendrobium catenatum
AGCAACCTTTGTGATTCCCCTCATAAACTCCCCCTCAAAAGATTCTCCATCTCTTTCTCAAACTCTCCTTCACTTTCTCTAAGCTCCCTTAGGTTAGGATTTCATTAAAATATTATGTCAAAGGATAAATACTTAAGCTTAAATAGAAAATCTCCTAAAAAGGCCAAATTTTTAACTTGACATTAAATATCATCCAAGACGATATGTCGATAATCCTGTGTGATTAGTGTAAATCATCCCTTCCAGCCAAGATGATCTGAGTTGCCTATACTATTAAACCAACAAGTTTGTATTGATCGTTTAGGATGATTAGTATATTATCATGTATGATTAGTTCAAAATATAACTTTATAGTCCAACAGATTATTAAGGATGTCCAGCATGAATAAAAGAAAAAATGTACTGATCATCCCAACCGATCATGCAACCATCCTGTACGATTAGTTCAAATCATGAAAATCATCC
>NW_021579180.1:0-228 GCF_001605985.2 Dendrobium catenatum
CATGAAAGCAAATTGATTTATGGGTTGGCTTAAATCTATCAAATTAAGCTCCAACCCTTAAGCTCAATAGAATTGTTAACCATTTGATATTAAGCTGATCTTATCATAGCTTAAGATGGAACTGGGGTAATTGGTTAATTTGATTAAAACATAATTTACATCAGGTTTTGCTCATTAACTTCAATTCAATCTCAATTTGAAGAAGAAAAGTAAACAAATTGTTATGAA
>NW_021579181.1:0-1745 GCF_001605985.2 Dendrobium catenatum
AACCCGGGTCAGTTCCGGGTTCGACCCGAACCCGACCAGTGACCCGAAATTGACACCCCTATACACGATGATGATATTTCAAATTTCATTTATAATATTACAAATTAATTTAGATAATAAAGCTTTTTATATACAGTGTTAAAGTAATCAAACTTAATCAATAAAAAATGAATAAACAAATTCCATGATAGTTTTAGATGATATATTCACTTGCTTTTAAGCATTCAAATGCCATTTCACTTAATATATAACGAAAAAAAAATTGCGTTCAAATGCAGCATAAAAATTCTTCAAATTGAATTTAAACCTCCATATACATCATCTGAGTAAAAATAAAACCTAATCAGATGATTAGCACATAAAGTAAACATGTAGCTAGTCTTACCTAATTCAAATCAACGAGTCAAATTAAAACACCAAGAAGATCACAGTGAAGTTTTCGGTACCTTAAACGTGAGTTCTTTTATTTTGCTATGATTGGTATGGTGGTATGTGGTCGGCTGGCTTTGCCAATTTTGGGCTGCATAGGGACGATGAGCGCTTCAAATTAAGCAGAGTATTCACTCTGTATATAGCATTAAGCATTGTACATTTTTGTAGGTAACTAAAATGGATATTTTGGCATTTTATATATTAAAAAAAAAACACCAATAGATCAGCACAAACAATAAAAAAACCTAATCAGATGACTAACCCAACGTTTGCTTGGTTAAGGTGCGAACGAAAGCGGCAGCGAAGATCTTCTTAGACTGGAAGCAGTGGCGTCGGCGTCGTTGTCGCCGTCGACGTCGTTGTCGCCATCCGTGTTGTGGAAGGTTGGGGAGGAGGCGGGTTGTTCACGGGGAGAAGAAACGGAGAAGTAATTTGTTCGCAGGGAGAAGAGACGCGCAGAGAGTAAAGAGATCGCGTGGTCGAATAAGATTGCTAGGGCAGAAGTCGGTTTTTAATTTCTAATGCAAACCAATAAGCGGTTTAAGACCGCTACAGTATTCCGGATATAGCAACGGTTATTAATTTGCTATTAATATACGCTGCGGAAAGTCTAGATTTTTAGTAGGTACCGCTCTAAAATAGTACAAAGTGCTTAAAAGGAATTATCCAATATATAAGAAGGAACTTTGAAAGCTTCACCGATATGAAGAGCATTAGCAGCATTATTTGCTTAAATCAATACAATTATTCCTACAAGTATAGGTCACTTCAATACCTACTTACATAATAGAATATCTATCAAGATTGACATTTAAAGTTGGTTTTATATTTGCAACAATTTAACTTAGTCATTACTTACTGAAGGGGTTAAGATGGATGACATATCATCTTGATCGCCAATGAAATTATTGGAATTAACTATGATCTTCTCAATATGATGAGTGTGCTGCAATAGCCCATATTTTAATAGAGTGAAATAATTTTTTTTAGGAATCATTGTAAACTCAAATCAGCAACTGTCTTTGCTATAATATATATATTATAGTGATTCAATTGCATCAAAATTTTTATGATTTTTGGGCACTCATGCAAATCTTTAAGAAATTGATACATGTCGATACAACTGGGGATTTTGGGACCATCAAGTTTTAGTTTTGCAAACTAGTTTCACCAAATTTTTTTAAATAAATAGGCTATTTTATGAATATTTTTTCTATAATTTTGAAGTCCTAAAAATATTTATATGAATTTTATATTGAAAAATTAATTAAATTATATAATTAAATTAATATTATTATATTATAAAAATCTTA
>NW_021579182.1:0-297 GCF_001605985.2 Dendrobium catenatum
TAAATTTTTTTTATTTAATTTGATTTATTTAAACCTAAATCAAATTAAGGTAATATATACTTCAATCAATTTAAAATAAATCAAGCTTAATTTAATTTGGGCAACAAAGTTTATTATTTTAAAGAAATAACATTTTACTTATTTCATAATAATATTTTAAAACCCTACTAAATTAATTAAAACCTAGTCAAACCGGCTTGATTTCGGATTTTCGGGTCAACCTGAATCTGATCCAGTTTTACAAATGGGTCAAAATCTCTTACCCGAACCCGCCCCGAACTTAAAATTTTTGGGTCG
>NW_021579183.1:0-520 GCF_001605985.2 Dendrobium catenatum
CAAAAAATTATCTTGATCGACACGAATCTCGAGGGAAAATCAAGTTAGAAACTTCAAAAATTAAATCTAAAAATCATTTGAATTTTGATTTTAGCAAACTTATTATTGAACTGAACGTCTCGAAAATATGAATCCAACAACACCAAATTCGACTCAATACGAGCCCAAATCAAAGATACGACGCATATTTGAAAGGTTCAAACCATAATTTGGATTATCAAACGGTTTCCAAAAGTGATATGCTTATAGTCAAAAAGAGCAATGTTATTTTTATTCTTAATTTTGATCTTACAGCTCCTCTTGGCTCCGATAATGAGACAACAAACGGAACTATTTTAATGTATTCTAACATTTCAGATGAGACGACAAAAAGAACTAGTTTAATTTAGGCTCCCTATGAATAAAATTTCTTGCTCAGCCACCATGGGCGGAACCATGTAGTTATTAAGGGGGGCAATTGCCCCCCCTCAAAAAAAAAATATTTTTTATAGGAGTAAAAACAATTTTTTTTTATATAGGA
>NW_021579184.1:0-280 GCF_001605985.2 Dendrobium catenatum
TGGAATGAAGCTGTCCAAGTCACAAAGGCTAATGGATCTTTTTTTTTTTTTTCTTCTTTTTTTTTTTAAGGCTAATGGATCATAAGTGCAGATAATTATCAATTTAGGATTCATTTGTAACAGCATTTTCATTCTTTTGCTTTTCAAGCTGCAACTAAAATTTTTATTTGATCATTACTTTTTCAATAATTTCAAGAAATTTTTATACTAAAAAGTTGCTTTCTATAACAACTTTCATAATAACTTTACAATCATTTTTATAAAAAGCTACAATCATCCT
>NW_021579185.1:0-762 GCF_001605985.2 Dendrobium catenatum
TCTTAATCATTGGGGTAGAGATTTTGAGAAACATTATAGGTTAAAACTTTATGCTAACCAAAAAAAAAAAGAAGAACCGGGATAAAATCAAACACATAAACACCAGCTAGTCCAAAAGTTGATAAATCTCATAGTCAAAATAGTGTAGTAATAAAAATTTTCCAAAACAATATATTACTGCAAAAAAAAATCTTTAAAATGTGAAGGTATCAACACAAGTGAATTAAATAGTCCACAAAGCCATAGAAAGGGTCAATCAAAAGCATAATCAACATCTTAATCGAAATAATCATAGTT
The DNA here is from genome assembly GCF_001605985.2 of Dendrobium catenatum. NCBI lineage: Eukaryota > Viridiplantae > Streptophyta > Magnoliopsida > Asparagales > Orchidaceae > Dendrobium > Dendrobium catenatum. The sequence continues at coordinate 298 of NW_021579185.1, forward strand.
GTAAAAATCTTGAGTTGAAAAACTAATGAATCTAGACATTTTCAGATGAACAGCACAATTTTATTTCCAATATAATTCACACTCTAACAGAAAAGCATGCAACAAAAATGAAGATTTCTCAAAATTGTAGTTTAAAATCGTAGAAGCTAAGATCATCCGTAATCGAACGGCTTACATGCCATTGTCGTCCGCCAAACGATCCAACCGAACGCTGTTTCACACGCTATTCTCCGGGAGTGAACAGTGCGACGCCAATATTCACACACGCTACTTTAATTTTGTATATTCGGGGTTTGCCAAAAAAGCATGCGAAAAAGGAGAAAGATGGTTACCTTTGGCAGCAAGATGAAGAAGGGAGCGAAGTGGAGTTCGATTGGAGACGAATTACGACATTTTGGAGTTTTACTGTATTTTAGAGTGGAAAGTGGATTTTGGTTTGGAGATACCCTAAATAAATACTTGTGA
>NW_021579186.1:0-203 GCF_001605985.2 Dendrobium catenatum
CCTTCTTTCAGAGTAATGGCATGCTCCAACTCTCTTTGAGGAGGTAACCCCTGGGGTGGTTAAAAGACTTCGCTAAACTGGTGTATGAGCGGCTGTACTGCAAAGGGAACATTGCCTTCCTTCTCCAATCTGACTCATTCCAGGCGGTGTAACTCTACTAAGAAGACTCCTCCTTCCTCACGAATGGTTCTGATGAGGGATTT
>NW_021579187.1:0-227 GCF_001605985.2 Dendrobium catenatum
ACGAGTAAATCTCCTAAATGCATTGACGGACAAAAATCATTTTACGGCCTCCAAAACTTAGTTTCTCTTTTCTCTTTCCTCTCTTGCGCTCTAATTATCCTAAAACATTTCTCTGTTTGCCATTAATTGAATGGAGAAAGGGATTTTAATAAAAAAATTTAAGTGGCTTAAGATATTTTATAATAAATAATAATATAATATTGATATAATATTTAATTTAATCAATT
>NW_021579188.1:0-425 GCF_001605985.2 Dendrobium catenatum
TTTGTAGAAGCAAGTGGTTGTCAAGAGAAAAGTGTGTATGGTTTGAGAATTAAACTTTGAGATTTTGGAAAGCAAAAATGTGTATGTTTTGAAATTGTGAAATGTGTAAATGTATAATAATTAAGTTTTTGGCTTATTGATTTGGATTGTGTGTGTGTGTGTATTGAGAAATGAAATTTGAAGTATGTGACTTTTTGAAAGATTGTAATTTGTAAAGGGTTTGAAAAATGAAATTTATGGGTGATTTGAAAAGTAAAAAAGTGTTTATTTTGAAAAATATAAGAGTGATTTTGAAAAGTGAGATATTTGATTTTAGGAAAAGTAAAATGTGTATCTTTAAAAAAAAAAAGTTTTGGAAAGTATATCAAGTGTATCATAGAATATAAAATGAAGAAGAAAGGTGATGTATAAGAGAAAGTTGTGAG
>NW_021579189.1:0-214 GCF_001605985.2 Dendrobium catenatum
TTTAGATAACTCTGGTAAATTGTTTGAGTAATAGATTGACATTCTTTCCAAGTTAGATCTTGGGGCGTGACAAATCTTTTGGTATCAGAGCAGTGTTATTGGAAGAATGGATTGTTACCAGAGTTGTAGGATTGGATTGAGAATTGGGTAGATTGGGTAGCTGTAAGAGCATCATATGCATACATCATTGCATCTATTCTGAATTGTGCAGGTG
>NW_021579190.1:0-440 GCF_001605985.2 Dendrobium catenatum
TCGATAATGTTTTATTGACTCAAGAGCTTGCTCATGAGATAAATATTAAGGTTAAAGGTGGCAATATCAATTTGAAACTGGATATTTCTAAAGCCTATGATAACCTTAACTTGAATTTTTTGTATAAGGTTATGTCTTTATTTGGTTTTAGTGATTTCTTTATCAAGTTGGTTAAAAATAGTATTGATAAATGTCACTTTTCTGTTATTATTAACGGTAGGAACCATGGTTTTTCAAGTCTTCTAAAGGTTTAAGACAAGGTGATAATATGTCCCCGGCGCTTTTTATTATTGTTATGGAATACCTATCTAGGGGTATTGAAGATTTATACTTAAGAAATCCTAAACTTCACTTTCGTACTCTTAGAGGTTTTCTAATTTCTCATCTAAGTTTTGCTGTTGATTTCATTCTTTTCTCTAATGGCTCGATTAACAACATTA
>NW_021579191.1:0-417 GCF_001605985.2 Dendrobium catenatum
GTTTTAAAAGGGTTTTCGGGTCAACTCCAATCCGACCTGTTTTTCAAGCAGGTCAAATCTGAGAATCCAAATATGACCCGTTTTACAATTGGGTTGGGTCTAACCCGAAATTTTCGGACCAGATTCAAATCGAATTTTCATATCGTGTCAAATGTTGACACTCCTAATTTTCAACCACATATAGTGTGTAGATATATAAACAAAATATCACCTTAAGCCATTTGTTTGCTAAGCTTTTATATCCGGTGGCAAACAATATTGTATCAAAGTAGTGCGATTCTCCGTTGGTGAATTTCACCCAATCGCCTTCTATAAATGAAAGTGCTGGCAAAACCTATTAAAACAAATAAAAAAATAGATATTAGAAAAAAAATATATTTTTGATACATCATCACAAAATTAGCTTGATCAGGCACG
>NW_021579192.1:0-372 GCF_001605985.2 Dendrobium catenatum
GGCGCGGTCGACGCTCGACGCTCGACACTCGACGCTCCAGGCGCGAGAAGCAACGCTCGACGCTCCTTCTCCGAGCCCTAGCCTCTCGCTCGAACTCAAAAGAACAGCTTTTTGCTGTTTTAGACGGCTCGAACGAAGGACCAGAAGAAACGAAGGCCAGCCGAAGCCGAAGGAAGGTTGTGCCGACCCGAAGCAAGCGAAATCGTGCAGTGCAAGCTGATCTCCTGCTTGCGACTTAAAGGCCTGAATCGTGCAAGAAGAACCAACTTTGCACGTTCCCTAGCCACCCGATCCAAGTCTTGTTTTAAGACTTGGCCCACTCGGTTATTTAAACTGACAAGGAAGCCTTAATTGCTTTCCAATGTCAGAAAT
>NW_021579193.1:0-491 GCF_001605985.2 Dendrobium catenatum
TTTGTTACTAACCTCCAAAGGCTGAACTTCAATATCGGATTTTTGCTGTCCACCAGTCACCGGAAATGACTGCAGATTTTCATTTGTGAAGCTCTGGTTAGAAACATTATCTCCTTTCTTTACTTCCAACTGATCTTCTTTCATTGCTAATTGCTCCCTCTTAAGTGTCCTATTTTCTTTCATCTTCCTCCTGTCACCCCAATACTTGACATATTGGTTTTTCTTGAACTGAACATGTATCCACGGTCCGTATTCCTTCTTAATCACCTCCGGATTTACTTCAGCAACTTCCTGATTATCAACGGTGGTTTGATCTGAAATCCCCTGCGCAACTTCAACAGGACATCCGTTCTGATTATGGCCAACACGACCACATTTATAACAGAGTAAATCAACCTTTTCATACTCTACCCGTTGGAAAAACCTGCCCGCAGCTCCTTCTACCCAAACACTGTTTGGTAGCTTCTTCTCTAAATCCATTTTAACACATA
>NW_021579194.1:0-215 GCF_001605985.2 Dendrobium catenatum
TCAGCCTTATTTAGACTTTGTCTACGGAGATATTTCTTTTCATCTCAGTGGCAATTTTCTTAATTGAGATTGACCATAGCATCTGACGTCCCTCAAACCCACGAGAAATTATTTTGTGTGGCGATGGGACGAAGAATTCTGTCTGGAAATAAATCAGAATGCATCACGTCAGCGGTTCCGAGCCGCCGTACTGAGCACAAGGGTGACGTGACGCA
>NW_021579195.1:0-232 GCF_001605985.2 Dendrobium catenatum
TGAACAGGATTCGAATTGTCGGAAGTTTGGCCACGGGGCTGAACGTGTCCTGGTAGTCCAGGCCATATTCTTGTTGGTTACCTTGAGCTACCAACCGGGCTTTGTGACGAGCTACCGAGCCATCTGAGTTTAACTTAGTACGATATGTCCACTTGGAGCCGAGAACCGAGCCCGTTAGTGGAGGAGCAACTAGCGTCCAAGTGCCCTGCTTCTGTAAAGCGTAGAATTCTTG
>NW_021579196.1:0-217 GCF_001605985.2 Dendrobium catenatum
AATATCCATTTGCAGGGAATCGTCGTATCCACTACGATCTCTTGAAGGTATTTATAGAAGACCCATTGACATCGGTACCACATCCACCTTTCACCAATCTCAGGTGGTTTGATGTCTGGATTTGTTTGTAGAGGACGGGTCTTTGACTTTCTAGTAGTAGTGTTGCCTTCTCAATCAACAAGCATTGTAGGGGTTGCCGTAGGAGTTTGTGCATCAA
>NW_021579197.1:0-1345 GCF_001605985.2 Dendrobium catenatum
CACCGATTGATCAGTTGATTGAGAGGTTTGATCGATGGGAGACCCATTTTGACGCCTACGTTGCTGCACAGGAGCAGCAACACTCTGAGGACATTGCCCGCTATGAGCAGCACCGCAATGAGGATTTTGCCCGATTTGACAGTTTCCTTACTCACCAGCAGCATGACCAGAACATCGCCTGGTTCAATGCTCAGTTTACCACGCTTTCCAGCTACTTTCAGCAGCCACCTCCACCACCTCAATCATATGATCAGGATCCCTCGTTCTTTTAGTCTGTGCTTTCTGTTGTTTGTTTCCTTTTTTTTTTTGTAGTTTGTTTTTTAGTCTTTATTTGTTTTTCTTTTGTATCTGGACCCTCTTTTTGTGATGACAAAAGGGGGAGTAGGGTGTGGTAGGAAAAGTTGTTGGGTTTGTAACTTTGAAATTCTAATGGACTTTTTTGGATATTTTCCTACTTGTGTTTGCCATCATCAAAAAGGGGGAGATTGTTACAAATCTATTTTCATGGCTTATGTTTTGATGATTTACAAACACTATTTCTCTTGGACTGCTTGTTGCTTCTAACTTTTTAGGAATCGAAGATCGGACGAACAAGACAAAGCCAGTTCAGGATTTCGTAGGTTTAAGGTTGAGTCAGTCTGTACTTTTATTTTTCACTTTTTTGAGTCTACTTGTAATGGTCAAAGAGACTGATGCTAAGTAACCCTTCACACACACACTTGAGAGTCTTAGAATTTCTTTTTTTACTCGTATCGGCCAGGAAGATTTTTTTATCGGCCTGGACGATCAGGCTTACAACAGAATGTCTAAATAAAGATTCTTAATTAAGGTAGCCGTCATTAACATATCGGCCTTGACGATATGTGTATCGGCCAGGATGATAAGATCAAAACAGAAAGAAGTTACCGTCATAGACAATTAAGGTATACTGTATTTTTAAATTATCGGCCAGGACGATCCTTGATTGGCCTGGACGATATTCACAAATTATGCTATAATTGATCAGAAAATCAAGGGAGTAATAAAGGATGATTGATACGATCATATCGTCCTGGACGATCGTAGGATCGGCCTGGACAATCCAGTCAAAAACCTTAAGTTACTTCAGGAAGAGAAATATCGGCCAGCTCGTATCCAAGGCTATTCTCAGGATGATTTTCCTTTGATTTGAACTAATCGGCCAGGATGATCGCGAGATCGTCCTGGACGATCAAGCCAAATTTTAATCGTCCAGAAGTGTATCCAGGGCGATGCTCTGGCCGATCTTCTGAGTTTTGTACTGATCGGCCAGGTCGATGTCCATATCGGCTGGATGATAAAGTCGGCAACTTGCAATTAATGAGCT
>NW_021579198.1:0-317 GCF_001605985.2 Dendrobium catenatum
TGCCTATAAATACAGGCCTGTACTGGATCCGAAATGACATAGAAAATAATATTCTTTCTTTACATCGTCTTCTTCCTCAGTTTCTTGATTTGTTCTTCCTGTAACTCCTCTACAGTCACAAAAAAATATTGTTGTAATATAGCAGCCGCCCTACTAGAGTACTGGGGAAAGAAAATTCCAGTATTAATACTTGCTGTGCGTACAATTAAGTTATTTAATTAAATAATTATGACCATTTCAAGTTGACAGGAAGCATTAGTTGTGCTAATATTAAAAATTAATAGCATTTTGCTAAAACAGCTGCAGCCAGCTGATCT
>NW_021579199.1:0-218 GCF_001605985.2 Dendrobium catenatum
GTGTAGGCATAGATATTGATAAACTTCAACATAATAGTACACTAGTGATGTTGACATGCCTTGATAATTGATAGACCTATGATACAAATTTAATTAATTTATTTATGCATATGATAGTTTTCCTATAACAGTTTTTGTAATACCGCATAATATAATTGATTCAGTGATCATTAATCCATCACAATATTATACTTTGTTATTCCACAGTTCATATTAAT
>NW_021579200.1:0-246 GCF_001605985.2 Dendrobium catenatum
CGACACCATCTTGGATGGCATCTTCGAAGGCGGCAAGCAGATCAATGTCATAGCATCCATCACTCCAACAAACTTTGTATATTGCAATTCTCGCAGAGGGGACTCCTCCACGAGCAGTTCCACCTGCAATGCCTTCGAGGCTCGCATTTGTGACAACGCAGCCGACGGCTGTGGAGGATGTGTGAGTTCCGTGTCCATGACTATCTCGAGGGGAGGGTATTTCATATTCTTGTATTTTACCTTGAA
>NW_021579201.1:0-229 GCF_001605985.2 Dendrobium catenatum
CATGTCCCATCAGTATGCAACTGACAGACTCTAAATCGAATGTCATTTGACTGGTTTTTGAAGTGTTTGAAAATTTACTGAAAAAGGCATTTAGGACTTGGCCTTTGGCCTTGGATTTTGGTTTCAAATTTTGGATTTGAGTTGGATTTCGGATTTGATTGATTAGATATCTGGATTGACTTATGATCTAGGTAGATCCTAAGGTCAGGATTCTAGGAGGATCCTAGAG
>NW_021579202.1:0-429 GCF_001605985.2 Dendrobium catenatum
TTACAACTTGGAATTGATATGTTAAACCTCCATAATTTGGATTGTTCGGCTCTGGGACTCAGTCAAGCGCGAATCAATGAAATGAAGGAGAAAGCTGTTTAATTTGCTTCAATCGGTCTTGGCTAGAATCAATACTTGGTGGGTTCAAAAAGCTAAATGTTAGTGGATTGCAGAGGGAGATAGGAATTCTTCTTTCTTCCAATCGGCTGCTTATTGTAGAAGAAATACTAATATAATTTCCTTTTTAAAGAATCAGGAAGTCCAACTGTTAGATAAAGAGGAAGGTATTACAGCTGAATTGCTTCATTTTTTCAATAATAAATGGGCTAGCAAGCATATCTCGTTGGAGAACTGGCCTTATTTGAAGGGACTTCATGATGATAAGCAAATTTAGAGTTTGAAACAAATGGTTACTAAAGAGGAGGTGGT
>NW_021579203.1:0-316 GCF_001605985.2 Dendrobium catenatum
ACTGGCCCAAAGGTTTGGGCCGGCTGGACCGGTCCATAGAGGACCGGTCTAACAGACTACTAGCCCCATCACAAATGATCCTCCAGCAACTTGAGTTCCCTCGAGAGAGAGAGAGAGAGACAGAGAGAGAGAGAGAAAGAAAGAGAGCATATGTTTGGGTTTCGTCATTTATTACGTTGTTGCTATCAGAGAAGAGAGGGAGAGAGAGAGAGCAACTTGTTTGATTTGTTATTATTACTCTGTTGTTGTCAAAGGAGAGAGAGAGGAGCATGTGATTGACATTTGAGCCAGAATCGGGCGAGAGTTTAAAATAAAA
>NW_021579204.1:0-242 GCF_001605985.2 Dendrobium catenatum
GCAAGCAAGTGTTAGAGAGAGCAAGAGAGAGGGAGAAAAGAGAGAGAGAGAGAGAGAGAGCGAAAAGGGAGAGATAGGATAAAGAGAGAGGGAGAGAGCAAAAAAAGATAGATAGATAGAGAGAGCAAGAGAGAGTTAGAAAGAGGGATAGAGATATAGAGAGAGAAAGAGAGCTAGCGTTGTAGAGATGAGGATGCTCAGGTGGATGTGTGAGTTCACTCATAAGAATAGAATGCGAAATG
>NW_021579205.1:0-345 GCF_001605985.2 Dendrobium catenatum
AGGAGACAAATGAATTATGGCAAAAGCAATGGAATATCATAGGTTGCATAATGCAAAGAAGAAACAAAAAAATAAACATAAGCTTTTACCATAAATTCTAGCATATTTTTAGAATATTATTTATTATGTTAATTAAGGAAACAATAAATATGTCAACCATACAATGTGTATTAACAAAAATATATATAAACTTAGACATCTTTGCATTCATTCAAATACAGAAAAGCTCAAACTAAAAACAAATAATGAGAATTGTGGATGGCGACAATCTTTAAAAAAAAACAAATAGCAAAATACCCCAAAGAAATTGAATAAAGTATTCAATTGGAAAAAAAAAAAGAGGGC
>NW_021579206.1:0-320 GCF_001605985.2 Dendrobium catenatum
GGCGCTGCATGGGCTACGGGATCCATGAACCGTTGATCTTAAGATCAACGGTTCGGATCGCGTCATACTGCCGGCGATCCAAGCCGAGTATCTCATTTTATCGGATGAGATCCCATCCGCCTTGATCATTACCGTCCACTCGATTCGGCGAAAGATCAGACGCTCACCGTGCCATGCTTACATGGCCAAGTGAAGCCACGTCCACGGCTTTGATTGCCGCATGATTGCAACAATCATTGCCTGGCGGTGTAATCATTCCACCGACGGTAATGATTGGCGGCAGAGCGCGGGTCCAATCCCGAGCGGACAAGTGGTGCGCC
>NW_021579207.1:0-386 GCF_001605985.2 Dendrobium catenatum
TTAAATGAAATTTTCTCTTATTTTAAGGTTTTGATCCCATTAAGTATTAGGTATTTGGGGTTAAAGTTTCTTTGTGTACGTAGAAGAGTAAGATTTTGTTTGGGACAACTTTCTTACTTCTACTTAAAACAACTTTTTAGTACAAAATTTTAATTTTATACTAAAAACTTGCTTTAAGAAGCTGTAAGAAAGCTGTCCAAAATGAATCCTAAGTTACTGAGCCAGAAGGAGAGTGTGTCATTACTAGCTTTCTCCACAATTAAGAATGGAGTTTTGCAAAGCAAACTTTGGTTAGTTGAAATCCTAGTCCCTAGGCATAGACATAGATAAGCCATAGATTGAGTTGAACCACATGTTTATTCTTGTCTCTCTCTCTCTCTCTCTCT
>NW_021579208.1:0-267 GCF_001605985.2 Dendrobium catenatum
CAAGACACTCAGGGAAAAAGAGTGGCGAGGAGTTCCTACCAGGTGCTATGTCAGGCCCTCTCTACCAAGTAAGTCAAACCAACTTTCTGTCTGTTCATTTCAAACAGCAGGATAGAAGGTGAAAAGATCTCATCTCCTCCTGCCTATTTCAGGACAGTGGATTGGGTGACTCAGTATCTGTCTGACCAGCTCAGGACAGCAAACAAAAGAGTCACAAAATCTGGTGCCTATTTGATCAGAACAGGACACTCAGGAAAAGAGGCGAGG
>NW_021579209.1:0-579 GCF_001605985.2 Dendrobium catenatum
CATTAATTGGGAGGATTAAATGATTAATTGATTTAAACCTGAAATTAAATTTCAAATTTAAATTAATGATTATTGGCTTAATTGGAGGGACGAATTTAAGGAGTAATTAATGCTAATTCAAATTCAAATTTTGAATTTGAATTGTCATTAATTATGAGGATTAAATGATTAATTGATTTAAATCTGAAATTAAATTTCAGATTTAAATTAATGGTTATTGGCTTAATTGGAGGGACGAATTTAAGGAGTAATTAATGCTAATTCAAATTCCAATTTAGAATTTGAATTGTCATTAATTGTGAGCTTCTCCTAATTATGAAATTTCTTTATTCCAAGGAGGAAGAGAGGGGGAGGTGGGGGTTGGTGGGCGTCGGCCTAAGGGATGGCCGGCGGGTGAATTTCTGGACGGACCAACAGGGCCGGCGGCAAGGAGAACTTGGGGAGGAAACGCCCGAGCTTGGTAGAGATGAGAAGTTTGGGGAAATCTAGGAATTTCTAACCTCACGCTCTTAAACTTTAAGATCTCAAAGGAGATTGTAGGTATGTCGGAACTCACACAGAGATCCATGAAACTCTCCT
>NW_021579210.1:0-252 GCF_001605985.2 Dendrobium catenatum
AATTGAAAAAAATGTCCTCTATATCGTGCATGCACTTTGATTACTCATTTAGCCAAAAAAAAGTTATTAATTTTTTAAAATATTAATAATGTAAACCTCTAGGTGATTATTTGAATTAATAAAGTGCTAGAAGTTTAAATTTTAAAATCATAATAATTATTTAAAGAAAAGCATCTAAGTTATTAACTTGCTTTGAATGTAAATCTAAACACTTAAGCATAGAATAATGATTTTATGATTGAATAACTGAGT
>NW_021579211.1:0-238 GCF_001605985.2 Dendrobium catenatum
TTGGCCCCCGTCGGATGAGCTCGCTCCGCTCGGTTCCACCCACTGTTCCGCCCGCTCGGTTGGTTTCCGCCTCGAGTAGGTGTGGACCGGTCCAGCCGGCTCAAGTGCCGGCCTAACAGTTTGCTACTAGCTTTCAAGTGCATTGCAAGTCCCTTATAAGTTCATTTATTTCTATTTATTTTGTTCCTTCAATATGGTTTGCATGGCATTCTTGGCATATTCAGACTTGTTCATTTTG
>NW_021579212.1:0-487 GCF_001605985.2 Dendrobium catenatum
GCAACATACGGTGGAGATCCTTCTTAAGAATATCCACGTCCCTGTTGCTTTTCTCCTGAAAGGTTTACTATTAAAACTTTTGAAAATCTTCTTAATAAGGCTAGCAATTTGTTGGAAGAGGCTCATAAGATGCCATTCCTACGAGAGCAATCTGAAGACAAGAAGGGTCCTAGATTGGTTAAGACTTTTGAGAAGAAAGCAGTAGTGTCGGCAGTTGACAAAGGAAAAAGGCCAATGACTAGTCAGCCCAGTGTTCCTCCACCACCGCCACCACAATCAGTTCAGAGACAGCCTTTTCGAGTTACTCCCAAATACACCAGAGATACTAACTTTATCCCTTTTAGAGAGAGATTGGCAAAACCATATCCATTTAAGAGGGAAGCAGTTAAGAAGATTTTCAGGTGTCTGTTAAAGAAACCAGATTTTCAGTTGGCAGAAGCCAGGAGGCCTGAGGATGAGAGCAAGAAAGATGATCCCAAGTATTGTC
>NW_021579213.1:0-271 GCF_001605985.2 Dendrobium catenatum
TCAATTTTAGTCAATATCAATCATCACTTAATATGAGAAAAAAATTTTCAAAAATTAATAATAAAATAAAAAAGATTAGTGGAGTTAAAAGAGATATATCAAACTATAGGATATCTGATAAATCATACTATCATCCAATAAATTATGTCAGTATGTTATGTTATGTTGCATCAATATTGATGCAAGTACGATTACAACTATGCTATCAATTAATTCAAATGTACTATCATGTAAATGCAATATCTTTTTCCACCACAATTTATTGGACAAT
>NW_021579214.1:0-258 GCF_001605985.2 Dendrobium catenatum
GATAGTGACATCTTTGCATGCACTAGGTAGAGAAATTTCTAATTCTAAAAAAGCTAATAAGATTTTGAGATGCTTACTGAGTTCTTATGAAACTAAAATTATTTCAATTACTAAATTTAATGATTTAAACTTTTATTCAATTGATAATTTTCTTGGGTCACTCATTACTTACGAGAAAGGAGTGAGTCAAAGGAAAAATGATGCAGCAGAAAAGAAGGAGCGGACGGTGGCTTTGAAAGTAAACAACTTAAAAAGTGA
>NW_021579215.1:0-386 GCF_001605985.2 Dendrobium catenatum
TGGTTCTTCTTCATTTTCATCCAAGATTTTTAGGGGGAAACCCCAATTGAAATCTTTCAAAGATGTTCTGGCTAGTTGCACTAGTGCATCAATTGTTTTGGAGTTGAATACTACCACACATTGTGGTATGCATTCTCTTTGGATCTCTTAAGAGTTGAACTAGACATTAGTTGTTCCATTTGAGTTTTCTCTTGTTGGAAAGCTTTTGGTCCACCATCCATTACTAAATGTAATTCAAAATTTCTTCTTTAACTTGAAACTATATGGCAATTTTCTATTACTCTTGTAAACCCTAGATATGTTATGATTAAGAATTCCAATGATTTAGATTTAGGATTTCTTTTAGTGAATCATATTATGTGAATAAATGCTTTATGAAGCTTATT
>NW_021579216.1:0-1035 GCF_001605985.2 Dendrobium catenatum
AATTTTTTATCAATACAAAGTAAATTAATAAAATAATACTTATTATATATTAATATAATAAGTAATTATTTATTTATAAAAATTAAACTAATGAAAGACAAATAAAAAAGATTAGTTAACTTCTAAGCTCTAAAATAAGACCTAGAAATAAACCATCACTACATGAGAAATTGAATTATCTTTTTATCCAAATGGTTTGTTGTCTTTGCCAAATGCTCTACTATTACTGTGGTGTTTAGGGAAGACAAAAAAATTAAGCAAAAATAAGAAAAGTTTGTAGGAGGGAAAACGAAGTTATGAGAGGTGTGATGGTATTATGCTCTGCCATTATCTGTCTATTTTAGCTTCTCTTTGGTCTGTGTATGCTATTCCTAAAGCCTTAGGCCTATCTAAGGTTTGTTTTTTCGACATCACCATTTCTTCTTCTTTGTATTTCTTATTTGTTGTTGCTTTTGCATTGCGTGCTTCACATAAAGTAGTTGAAAGAGCTGCTAAAGAATCATCCCCATCTCTTTCAACAACATTGTTCCTATCAGGTTGAAAGTCACCACGAGAGCTCGCTGCAAAGGTAACAATCTCTTACCCCTTTTATGCACGGTTGTTTGATTTAATCCCATAAATCTGCCGAACAACTAGATTTACTAAATTTGGGATTTAAGGCAAAAGGGAGAAGAATAGGATTAAAGTTTTTGTAGGATTTAAAGAAGTCATTTTTTACTATTTGGTAGGATTTAGGGGAAATCCTGCATTAAGACAGCCCCTAAAGTTAAATTTGATGATTATAACATATAGAAGCCTAACAGGGAAATAACTCTGGCATAGTCGGCCGGTAAATAAATCATTAAATATGACGTCTCGACTGCTCATCTTCAGAAGGAATTTAGCACAAAAAGCACGAGTTGTCACGTATAAGAGTAAAGTGAACAAGGATGAGGACCTAATTCAGAACACAGTAGATCTAAAATAACAAAACAGTTACGTTTTGGAGAAATAAAACACGAATAATGATTCATAAAAAAATCAACTTAAAACTTG
>NW_021579217.1:0-210 GCF_001605985.2 Dendrobium catenatum
GCAGAAACAATAACAACAGTGAATCTATATGCAAGATATATAAATCCATAGGCAGTAGTAACAATGAATCTATAAGCAGAAATCAATGAATCTATAAGCAACAGTGTCAATGATTCTATACTATTCATGTCCATGCTATCAATGCAATATCTATATCCATCCATTTCTATATAAATGCTCAATGTCGATGCACAACAATCAATCAGTGAA
>NW_021579218.1:0-446 GCF_001605985.2 Dendrobium catenatum
AAAAAACCGTCCAGCACAACCAGATATTGAATGTAAAAGCCACAACCCAAAGTTACCAGAGTTCCATAAGCAGACAAGCAGCCTAGGAGCTGCTGCTATGCTGCAGTGCTGCACAATGCACAATCAAAATAGATTTTATAACCCAGCCAGCAATATTGCAAGAGCAGCCAAAAACATACTAGTAAGAAGACAGGAAATAAAACCCCACAGCCAGAAACAGCTGTTGCACAGCAGATGTCCATTACACTATTACAGTCATTATAAATACAAATTTGAGCTAACAATAGTTTCTAAACTTGTAGTTGGAATCACTCAACTCCAAATGCATAAAAGCGCGTTTGAAGTATATTGCACTATCTAGCATAATGAAAGTAGAATTCCATCTAGTTGGTACGTCTTGCCTCAATCTTCTACTTGTTTCAAGCAAACTTTGTCGTACACATTCC
>NW_021579219.1:0-299 GCF_001605985.2 Dendrobium catenatum
GGCGTATATAAGGAGATTCATCTCTAATCTTTCCGGAAGATGTCAACCATTCTCGGTACTTGTTAAAAAGGATGCCAAATTCATTTGGGATAAAAAATGTCAATCTGCTTTTGAAAATATCAAACAATACCTGACAAATCCACCAGTCTTGGCAGCCCCTATTCCGGGGAGACCTTTAATTCTTTACACTGCGGCCCTTGACGAGTCTCTTGGGGCCCTTCTTGCTCAAGTCAATGACGATGGGAAAGAGAATGCTCTCTACTACCTAAGTCGGAGACTTCTACCAACGGAAATTCGAT
>NW_021579220.1:0-1284 GCF_001605985.2 Dendrobium catenatum
TTATGGCTAATATTGAGATATTATGGAATCAATTGTATTAGTCTTAAGATATTCAAAGCTTATATTCTAATGATAAGATCTAAGCTCATCATAACATGCATTGATATGGTTATCATTTGCAAATATATAAGCATAACCAATATGTCCATTTAATCTGGTTTGACTAAATGACCCTAAGGTGAACATTTATGTTTGATCATTGGGCTAGGGTTGACCTAAGTGGGTCCTTGGGGTTCTTAGGTGGCTAGCTAGACTCTAGGCTTCCTAAGGGACATAATAGGCTTCCTAGGTTGCTCTAGGTTAGGTCAATTGACTCTAATTGCCTCTAGGTTTGATTAGGATGCCTAAATTGCCTTCTACGATTGATTGGATTTTACATAGGTGGACCTAGGTCGGCCCTTATGATTCCCGAGTGAATAAGTTGGATCTAGGGCTCATGGCAATGCATAATTATTCTGTGTGGTCACCATAAGCTATTTAGAGGAAATCTGGATGTGACACATCACTATTTGTTGTGTACCGGGATGACATGGTTCATCCTAATTCGCCTCTGGATAGTCTGGTGACCAAACAGAATAATTTTTCAATAGAAACAGGGGTAGTCACCCTCACCCTAGTCTCTCTTATGTTAAGGCAGCGTGGACTAATATACTAGGTCAACCCTTTGGGTTAGAACTACTCTTTCGGATAGACCTTGATATTGGTTATTGGAGATCTCTAAGCTTTTGATCTAATCTTCCTCGAGTCCCCAACTACCCACTTTCTAAGAACCAAGTCCAACTTAAGATATTTATTGACAAGGTGAAATGTTATGTTGTTCAATTTCAAATCTAGAAAAATTTTGATGTTGACATTAAGAGATAGAAAGAGAAAGTTTAGTGACAAATAATATGAGGGATCAAAGTAGAATTTAGACGTTGGTTCAATATAATTGTTATTGGCATGTAAAGAGAAGTGAATAATAGCAGCAGAAGAAAATTTGTGAAAGGTGAAGTTACAAAAGGAACAAATATTAGACCCTCTATTTACTCGTGAGTGCCATAAGAAGTGAATAATAGCAGCAGAAGAAAATTTGTGAAAGGTGAAGTTACAAAAGGAACAAATATTAGACCCTCTATTTACTCGTGAGTGCCATTAGTTCTTATATTTTTTTCCTATCTACTTTCATGTGATGTGGGTGATGAAAAGTGTGAAAAGGAAAATATTTGTTATCCTCCAAAGAACAAGTCATGAAGTCTACATTATTAATTTTTTACTTTATAAAAAAATATATAAATAAATATA
>NW_021579221.1:0-270 GCF_001605985.2 Dendrobium catenatum
TAATTTGGACTATTTATACAAAAGACAAAAAAAAATGTCAGTTAATCATTTGGACGAAAATTTATTCGCCTGGACAAAATTTTTACAGAGGACCGATTGTCCTGGATGATTCTTTATTTCGTCTGGACCAAAATTTTCCAGAGGACCAATTGCCATAAACGATAATTTAATTTCATCAGGATGAAAATTTTCCAGAGACCCGATCGTCCTGAACAATTTTTAATTTCGTCTGAACGAAAATTTTCCAGAGGACCAATCGCCACGGACGAT
>NW_021579222.1:0-205 GCF_001605985.2 Dendrobium catenatum
ACCAAGGATGTAAGACCTATCCGAGGTTGTATACGAGAGTCTTTGCTCTTCCGAGGTTGTATGCCGGAGCCCTGCTCGACGACGTTAACCTGTGTGGAAGAGGTCGGGAGAATCCACCAAGGATGTGAGACCTTTCTGAGGTTGTATGTCGGAGCCCTGCTCGACGATGTTAACCTGTGTGTAAGAGGTCGGGAGAATCCACCAA
>NW_021579223.1:0-619 GCF_001605985.2 Dendrobium catenatum
ATTGAAGAGGGAGATGGCAATACTCGTTTCTTCCATTTTATGGCTTCTGCTAGGAGGAGGACCAATAGTATTAATGCTTTGAAACTTTATGATGGTAATGTGATTTCTGAGCAAAGTGAGATTTTGAAGGGTATGCATGAGTTCTTTGAACATAAATGGAAGGGACAAGGTATTATAGAACATGGCTGGCCTTCATTTGAGCTGCAAAGGGATTACTTGTCACAATTTTCTGGGATGCTGGACAGTGAAATTTCATGAGAGGAAATATGGGAGGTTGTGAAGTCTTTTGGCTGAAATATAGCTCCTGGTAGAGATGGGATTACAGCATCCTTTTTTTAAGTTTTTTTGGGAGATTGTTGGTGAACAAGTGGTAAGTGCTTGCTTGGAATTCTATGCTGGTAGAATTATGGATCCAAGTTGGAAGGAGACTGTTGTTGTGTTGATTCCAAAAGTGATGAATCCAAATCATCCTTACAAATTCAGACCTATTAGCCTTTGCCAGACAATCTACAAGATTGTAGCAAAGGTTTTAGTCAACAGATTGAAAGAAGTTTTTCCACGGCTTGTCTCTGAGGAACAGGAAGCATTTGTTCCTGGTCGATCAATTTCCAATCACTGT
>NW_021579224.1:0-243 GCF_001605985.2 Dendrobium catenatum
GCACCCTCCGAGTATTGCACTAAACTAAGTGTCTCTCATTTAGCCCCCATAGCTAGGCAGATAAGCCCTTACAAAATCACTTCCATCTTCCCCAGTGCGGAGTAGCCAGGTCTTTTGACACCAAAGAGATCTTCTTCTTCCGTAAACTTCTCTCAGGATAAGCCTTGAATACGACGGTACTAAGGTGCAAGCTCATTGGAGAAACTGTGTGGAATCCCCCTCCACACTCCCTTGAGTCCCCCT
>NW_021579225.1:0-220 GCF_001605985.2 Dendrobium catenatum
CAACATCAACTCTGTCCTCAAATTGCTTCTGTGTAAGATGTTTTGATGTGGTAGACTTATTCATGTATAACTTTATCTCCTCCCTTACAGTATCAAGAACTTTGGAGCATGGAGCAATATTCTTGTGATACCTTGAAAGGTGATCCTTCATCCTAATCACACCACCCTTCACAACTTTATCAAAGTAATTGCATTTTAGATATATATATATATATATATA
>NW_021579226.1:0-1316 GCF_001605985.2 Dendrobium catenatum
AAAAGGTCACAACAGAAAGGAGTGGGGTAATATTGATACTATCACCAGCTTTAGGAATGATTAAAGATCGAAGAATGTGTTGGATGATTCAAGCATTTCTGGTCATTCCTGAAACTCTAGCAACATGATATGTTAGGTCATTTTCTCTAATCACCCTATTGACTTCATACCATTTGAAAGTGTCATCATTCATAAGGGTGTGGGCTCTATAACCTTCAGTTCTTATATAAGTTCAGAAAGGCACCTATATCGTGCTTGGTGATTTCAACTTTTTGTTTGAAAATAAAAGAACTTATGCAGGAGTGGTCGGAATTAAAACTCATGTTGGCTAGGAAATAGAGAAAAGTTTGTTTGTTGTAGAGGTGGACGAGAGAAAGAATGAATCCAAACTGGGTGGAAGCAAAAAGGTGCATTACCTTGAAATTTATCTCGCTTTGAATCAAAATGCGAGAAGGTGTAATTTTGGCAGATGCAAAACGAGGAAAGGATTCCTCATTTGCCTTTGAAAGGAAGTTTTTAGAGGCATTTCTATGAGGTTTCTTAGCCAACACCTTTTGTCTTTTGCTTGAGGAGGCCATTGTTTATTTAAAGTCGAAAGGGATTGAAAGTGAAGTTTGGAGATGTGATTGTTGAGTTAGAAAGCCTTCATATTTAAAAAAAATGATACGTTCGTCCTGGACAAAAACAGTTCGTCCTGGACGAAAATTATCGTTCATCTGGATGAAACAATTTCGTACAGACGATCCAATTCATCCAAAATGAAACGGCTTTTCGTAATCAACACAATTTATGATGCGTCCTTTCGTACAAACTTTTGAATTGACCGATCGTACAGACAAAAAAAATTTCGTACAGACGATCAAAAGTTAATTAGTTTTAATGTCAGTTAAAAACCGTCCCCTACTGTGAAATGACGACTGTTCGTCTGGACGAACAAAAAGTTTGTACGGACAAACTTCACAATTAAAACTGTCTTATCCACTCAACCGCTGCATTCAATTGTCTCGACGTTTGAAAAAAATTTCGTCCTGGACGATCATAAGATCGTACAGACGAACTACATTAAAAACTACTCTCAAAACGGTTTACATCACGCGAACTGAATTTTACACACATCGTCCAGTACGAAAAATTTCGTCCTGGACAAATTTCACAAAATTTTTTTTTTTTAGATTTTTGAATTTTTATTAAAGAAAATCAAATAAAACATTCAAAACACAAAAAACAAAGACAAAACCACAGACTCTAAAATAAACTCATTCAAAATAAAAAAAAAATCACAAAATAAAAAACAAATAAACTAAGAAAACATAAAT
>NW_021579227.1:0-641 GCF_001605985.2 Dendrobium catenatum
TGGTCTTGACCTGAAATCATTAAAATCCACTTAATGAGCTAAAAAACCCAGCAATAATCCAAAACTCATTAAAGCTTTAATGCAAGGACTAAAGAATTAATATAAAATGTTTAGTTTAATACAATCAATAATAGTCAATGTAGTTAATAACCAAATACTATGGATAAAATTCAAAATTATCAATAATAAAAGCAGATAATCATTACAATAAATCTAAAAATCAATAATTTGTATGAAATTCAATAAATTGATAATTCAACGGTGCATAAATCATTCATAAATCACTAAAAGAATCTATTTTATCTATTCATATGCATCAGCTATTTATGTATTATCAATACATCTAATACTGTCAATGATATTAACGTATCTGTCAATGTCATCAGTACTATTATTATATGCATGCATCAATGTATGATTTAGTAAGGCATGTCATTCAGTTGTAACGTGGTGTTTGTAAATTATCATTACAGGTGACTTCATTAAATCAATAAATAGTCGTCACTCTCTACCCGTCGGCATAATTGGTCATCTGTTACATGTTACAACTGAGATAACACCACAAATCATCTTTATAGGAAAGCCCGTCAGCCCACTCTATTGTGCATAGTATTATGTTTTAACAACTAACCCATTTTATA
>NW_021579228.1:0-285 GCF_001605985.2 Dendrobium catenatum
CAACAAAGTCTGAAATAAGTACCCCCGCACATGCACTATAATTTGTATACACATAGGTACACAAAAGGGGTAAATATAATCAAATCCGCATGGGCCCCGTTGAGCGTGTTATTGGTACACACGTGACGTCTAGGTATGCTACGTGGGTCAATAAATTTGAACACAATCCTCCTAAGCAGGTAGATAAGAGTCGACAAGGCTTTACAAATAATTATAAAATGCCCCAAAACACCCGCATGGGCTCCGGTGAGCGTGTTATTGGTACACACGTGACGTCTAGGGATG
>NW_021579229.1:0-289 GCF_001605985.2 Dendrobium catenatum
GGTTTGTATTATCACCTAAACACTTCCCTCAGATGTCGCACTTACGGCTTCTATTAGAAGTGGCCGGGGTTTTAATTGGGGGTTAGGAGTCAGGTCAATTTTACCTAAAACTTCTCCCTAAGGTCGGGCTTACGACTTTCCTACGAAAGTTGCCGGGTAATGGGTCTTATAACCTAATTCTTATAAATCAGACTGCCCAATAGTTTTGATTTTTTTTATTGTGTATTTGTTGAGCGGATGTCAGTTGTTTAAGATTTGTTATTTTGAGAATTTGAAAAGGCTGTAAATT
>NW_021579230.1:0-1238 GCF_001605985.2 Dendrobium catenatum
CATGACAAAAACTTTATAACATTAATTAAATGATAAAAAAATCTTTGAATCATGTAGGCTTATAGCAAAATCAAGTGACTCGACAAGAAGAAGTCAATGAGCTCAATATCCCTCAATCATAATATTATCAAGACTCTTAAATATTAAAAGAATAATTTATTATCAAAGGAAACTAACATGGGTCATTCAATGGCGTGTCATAGAATTTTGATCAAATTTATCAAAACACTAATCTTAGAAACTTGTAAATACACTTGCATTCTCATCATAATGAACTTTAGAGCTCCACTTGATGTAATTCAATGTTGATGATCACTGCCAGCAATCATCATTGTCAAACTTTTATTAACTTGTCTACCATCATATGATTTTCGTCACACCATCTACTATTCGGCCATCTTCATCTGACCGTTATTATTAAACCATCATTGTCTGGATGCCATCATTTGTTCATTGCACCTGACGTCCAGTTGTTATCACCCTTTTATTGCATCTCTAGCATTCTCCAGCACATTTACCTTAAGTCAAGCTTCTATTACATATTTTATAATCCTTTTTTTTTTCCAATTGAGAGAAATAATACTCTTATAACTTAATACATTGGATTATTTTAACTGATTCAATTTCAATATTTTCTCTTTTTTTTTTTCCCAAAAATTTCACATAAAACTCTAGTTATATTATTTTCTATTATATGTATACAAGATCTTCATACAAAACTATAATATAAAACTCTCATTCAAACATCATGAATATTTTAACATACAATAGTTATATATAATCCGAAAATGCTAATTATGTATATTATAAAACTAGAATTTCTTTTCCACACTTCAATATAGAAAAATAAAAAAAAGATGATCATAATACTCTTATAATAATATATATTATAAAAGCTTTTCAATTCTAAATTTTCGATAAATCTTTTTTATTTGCGCTCATTCAAAATTCTAATTCTACCAATGTGTGAGTCTCATTTCTCTTTTTCTTCAAATTAGGTTTTACGTTTATTTTGTTTGCTACAGACTTAGGCTTTGTTTGAGACGGCTTTCTTACTACTTCTTGAAACAGCTTTCTAGTACAAAAATTAAAAATTTTGAACTAAAAAGTTGTTTTAAGAAGAAGTAAGATAGTCATCCCAAACGTAATTTTGTGAGCTTTTTTATTGCATTTTTCAAAAAAGTTTATAGTAGACTAGAAAGCTGCATTGGAAAATAATAGGAAAGCTATCCCAGACG
>NW_021579231.1:0-1435 GCF_001605985.2 Dendrobium catenatum
TTGGCCGTCCAAGAAGAAACTA
The DNA here is from genome assembly GCF_001605985.2 of Dendrobium catenatum. Lineage (NCBI taxonomy): Eukaryota > Viridiplantae > Streptophyta > Magnoliopsida > Asparagales > Orchidaceae > Dendrobium > Dendrobium catenatum. The sequence goes on from NW_021579231.1 coordinate 23, forward strand.
AGGTTTGTTTAACTGATTTTCTCGGACGATCCTTCGATCGTCCAGGACGATATGATTGAGCAATCAAACCTTAATTTCTTTCCTTAATTACCAAACTAATTTAGTCATAATTACACTATCCTGGATGATGTTCAAAAATAAAACATGCCTAAAAAGATCTAACAGCTGATTCTTTCTGATTTGAGCCTATCGTCCAAGACACTGCTAATATCATTCAGCATGATTTGCTTAATTATGGTTGTCTTAACCAGGATTCCCTAATTAGGGATTCTACTTTTTAACTGATCATCCAGGATAATTTTGGATCGTCCCGGAAGATGAGATCAAAAAACCAAAAACTTTAAAAATAGATAAATTTTTTTCCTAAGCGTGTGTGTGCAAGGTTATATAGCATCAGGAGCCACTTTATTACAGACTAACTCAACCCTAATCAATTCAATTTTGAGCTGGCTTGATTTGCAATTGGCCTTCTGGACCTGAAACGTTAGTAGGAAAGAAAGTCGTAGAAAAATAGAAGTGTTAGAAATGTTTGCTATCATCAAAATAATGATTCTTGAATCCAGATTCTCAATAGCCCGAACAACCTCCCCACTTTTACCATCACCTTCTCCTTCCCACATCTCTTCAAAAATAATCTACACCTCTCACAACATTTTGCTCTACCAACTAGTTACCAACACATGATCTCCGCATCATCCCATCATCCCCACATACTAACACCACTCCAATCCCTCAGTCTGAGTATCCCACATCAATAAATCCCCCAATCCCCTCCCCTAAAATACCTCCAATGCATCACATGCTAATGTGTTCAAAAATTGGTTCCCTCAAACCTCGCCAGATATTCAACCTCAATCATCAACTTTCCCTACCACCATTCAATCTTACCACATACACAGACGTATCCAAACACTTTCACTAGCAATCCACAATGGACGTTGAGTTTCTCACCCTCCAATAACTAGGTACATGGGTCATTGTTCCATCTCCATATAATACACCTATTCTCGATTATTGCTAGACTTATAAAACCAAATGACACACTGATGGCTCTGTAGCCCACTACAATGCCCGTCTCATTGCTCAAGGACATTTCCAATAATAAGACCTTAACTACTCCAAAATCTTTAGTCCTGTAGACAAATTTCCCTCCATTTTTGTCCTCTTTACAATAATTGTCACTAAAAGCTGGATTATTCATCAACTAGACATTATAAATGCCAACCTACATGGCTTTATCTACAAAATTGTTTACATGCAACAACCCCACGGCTTCGAAGATTCCCAATTCCCACACCATGTTCGACTTCTCCAAAAGTCCCTCTACGGCTTCAAACAAGGCCACCACCAATGGTTAAAATCCTTCTCCTCTCATCTTCTTTATATCGGCTTTCACAACAGCAAGGAAGACCC
>NW_021579232.1:0-344 GCF_001605985.2 Dendrobium catenatum
TACAGTGCCGATCGGCCTGGACGATCCTGATAGGAAAAATCCAAATTAGAGAGGAACAGTAAGGGAACGAGGTCTCACATGATGGAACAATCAAACTAGTTTATTATCCAACTGAAGACCAAATTGCATAGATATACAGACCAAACCTTTTATGTTGGCTATACATTAGTGAAATTGTGTGGTGATGTGGTGCATTTTAACTAAATGCAGCTTTAGGAATAGAATATCTTTTGTAAATATCTTCTAGAAAATTCTAGACAGTTCTATGGCTATTTTATATACAAACACTACAGGAAAAACGTCAAAAACCGGCGGTTTTTTTCGGCGATTACTATGGCTATACC
>NW_021579233.1:0-329 GCF_001605985.2 Dendrobium catenatum
GAATATAAATATCAATGAAATCGTACGATAACAGTAAGTCAGTAAATCCGTCAGTAAATCCAAATCAATAAAGAAATAAATCCATCATGAGTCAATGTCGTACACATGCATTTCAATACAATAGTCTTACTGAACAAGTACGATCACTGGCAATTCAATAATCCTTAGTGCTGTTGTAGAAATCCATAGTGCTGTTGTAGATATCCATACGTTGGTTTAATAAGAGTCGTCACTCTGTGCCCGTCGGCTGCCCGTCGGCATAGAAATCTCCTTTTAACTCCCAATCGATATATCAATGATCAATAGTTTAAAGGAAAGCTCATCGGCCC
>NW_021579234.1:0-865 GCF_001605985.2 Dendrobium catenatum
AACTTCATAAGTTGCAAAAGTGTAAAGCATGCAAATAACAACTATCTTAACACCGAGGTGATTTCCGTTCGAAGGCTCATATTGATCGATCCAGGATTTTCCAGCCCATGGTGTCTTCTACAAAAAGGAGCATGGACAGCCTACAAATGCAACAGTTCAATAAACGGGTCAAACCATCCATTATTGAGGTAAAAATCCTAAACCCTAGTTTATACACTTAGAGTTAAATAGATTTTTATTAGGTGCTTTTATGACTGTATAATTAACTCCCCAGAACTTCTGTTCATATGATAATTCTATGTTTAAAATTTTACTTAATTTTATCTAGTGAGATGAGAGAAAAAGCCGTTTATTGCATCTGAGTCTCGGTTCGTACCGTGCATGTGCTGCACATTTTTTGGACCGTTGATCGCGAGATCAACGGTCCCGATCAAGTCACTCCACGGCTTTGATCAACCACCCACATGATCTTGATGCAATCTTCCCATCCAACAGCATCTAGGCCGTCCATTTAAACCACAGGATTGATCTCGTCCAGCCGTTCTTTTCTGGATGGAGTTCAAATCCGCAGTATTCATCCAACTGTTGGATTCCCGCCTGTTAGATCCGACGGCCCGCGGCATTTGTTGACTGGATTAAGTGAAAATGCGTGGGCCCAGTTGACCGCCACCGCGCGTTTAAGGCCAATGATTGGCCGCCGTTTCTGGTCGGCCAAATCAGGAGCCGCCGTGTGTCAGCCCGTCGTCAGATATATTTAAAACGATTTAAAAATTATTTTATTTAAATCATTTTAAATTCAAAAAGAAAAATACTAAAGATTAATTTTTAAATAATAAAAAATATATGTTTTATATAATAAAATGAT
>NW_021579235.1:0-237 GCF_001605985.2 Dendrobium catenatum
TTTTGAAGATTAAACCAATGCTAGATGAGTGGAGAAAAAGTTTTTTGTTTTTATTTTTAAGAATGAAGGTGATGCACAAGAGTGTGAATTATAGAGGAATTACGTTAATGTGCTATATATTAAAACTGTGGGAGAAAGTAATTGAGCATAGTTTATGGTGTGCTATTAATATTTCTCAAAATCAATTTGGATTCATGCCAGGTAGGTCTACCATGGAAGCTATACATTTATTGAGCA
>NW_021579236.1:0-1205 GCF_001605985.2 Dendrobium catenatum
GGGGAATCTTATGCAAAGGTTGTCATGACATCACCAAGAGAAAAAGAATACCAACATCATCAAAATCCATCTAGTAGTTACTAAGAAATCCCAACATTTAGCTAGAAAATTAATTTTCAACTACTCAAAATCTAGAGTGCATGGAGCCTCCAAACGTTAGACATTTAAAGATTAAGATGTTATGAGTTTGTTTTTCACATTTTGTAGAATTATGATGAGTATTTTTAACGTTATGAGCATTTGAATATTAGTTCATTTGTTAACTAAATCAGGTTAGATCAATCACAGTCATTCAATATCTCCTATATCAAAATCAGACAATGTATGATCAGCTAGACTACTAGCCACTTCTAGACAGATTTGAGTGAGCAACTTTCAGAATTGTGGGATGCCAACGTAGCTTCATTATAGCAATTGATTCAATCTACGATCAACTTGATGGCCCAATCTGGGTATCTGACATTGATAAGTGGCCACCAGGTTATTGATGCGTGTCCTACCATGCATCAGGTCACGAGGCACGCGATAATAATTGTCCTTTTGGCAATTTATAATCAGGTCACGAAGTTTGGGTTATCCTTTTGGCAATTTATAATCATATGATATGTCTAGGTTTATGCATCTTAGGTATCCACACCAAATAAGTTTTCATCTTCAAAGTATGATATGTCTAGGTTTATGCATCTTAGGTCTCCACACCAAATAAGTTTTCATCTTCAAAGTACAGGTGTGAGCTATATATCCAAACAATCCATAATTATTATATTTTACTTTTGGAAATGCTTTCCTAAGTCTTCTAACATTCATCTGTCTATTATTAAAAAGGTCTTCAGACCTAGTTTATTTTTTAAAAAACTTTTAATAGACTTTGATTAGTAAATTATGAGAAATATTGAATGTTTTGAATTTCAATTTTATAAATTTTATCAGGATCTAATGGTCAAACTGGACAAAATTTTTTGTGAAAAAGAATTTAAGTATCTTATGTATCCCTTGCATTATTAATAGGTTCAGATGCTATCAAGATTGCTGTGATGTGAATTTTTGAAGTGATGGATCCATTTTAGACATAAAACTTTAGAAATTCATTATTCTTGAAATTGATAAGATTTGACTGTGATTTTCCCGTGATGTGATTGCTTGTGTGTCAACATTAGATGAAAAAAAATTTAACCCATTGGAACTTTAGTTACACCTATGAAAAA
>NW_021579237.1:0-330 GCF_001605985.2 Dendrobium catenatum
TATATATATATATATACTTGATTACACATTTTTTTAGCATATATCATATAATATAGTATTTCTACTCTTTTCTATTATAATAGGATATGTTAAAGCTATTAGAACACATTCTATTGTATTTATTGTAGGTAAACTTTGTTTGAACTCTATTCATATCTCATTCAAAACCTATTCGAATGAGGTTTGAATCATGTTCAAAAATAGTTCAAACCTTATTCTAATATGATTCGAGCATAGCACCAATATAGTTTTAAAAAGTTTTGAATTTTTATCAAATATGATTTGAACCTTGCCCACTCGACACTACTGGACTCACCCAAAGCAACTCAT
>NW_021579238.1:0-495 GCF_001605985.2 Dendrobium catenatum
TAACGCCCTTCGCGGCTCCATCCTAGTTTAACCCTGTTTTCTATTTCTTTTCAAAGGATTAGATTTTCTAGTCGTGCACAACAAACATCGTGGCACCATACTAGTTTAATCTAGTTTTTTTTTTCATTCAGGTTAAAATTATTCCTTTCCTTTGGATTAGATGTGCTAATAATGGACAATGCCCTTCCTAGCATAAATCTAGTTTAATACAGTTTTTTTTTTCTTTTAAGTTAGGATTCTTCATTTTTTTTATATTAGATGTGCTAAGTGAAAGAAAATGCCATTTGTGGCACCATCCTAGTTTAATCCAATTTTATTTTCCATTATATTGTGATTCTTCCTTTTCATAAGATTGACGTGCTTATGGTGAAAAATATCCTTCGTGGCACCATTCTTCTTTAATATAGTCTTCTTTTCCTTGAGCTTAGGATTCTTCCATTCGTTAGGATTATAAGCGCTAGTGGGGGATAATGTTGTTTGAGACACCATCCTAGT
>NW_021579239.1:0-357 GCF_001605985.2 Dendrobium catenatum
ATGAGTATCAAAATGCACTAAGCCTTATGAAATATTTAGATTGATTTTTTTTTTCTTGGCACTTGCATGTACAAACTAGTGTAAAGTTAATCAAAGGTAAGCAAGTGTTAGGAAAAGTTTGCACTTTAGCAATAATAGACACAATCAAACCAAGGAGATAGTAAAATAGACAAAGATCTGAAAAACAAGAAATGAGAAGATTTATATGATTCAATGCCATCCACCTATGTCAATAGCCTCAACAAGAGATAAATGGCCGCTAATCTAGAAACAATTATAAGATATATATTTTAAAACCCAAATATTTAATCTTTTACTTAACTTGATTTTTCTCTAATCTTCTCTACCTCTCTTTTC
>NW_021579240.1:0-244 GCF_001605985.2 Dendrobium catenatum
ATTAAATATTTTGCTGAATATTTAAAAGCAGTTAAATACGATCTAATAAATCATTGTACTAAGAAATATAATAAGAGCATAGCAGTTATCTAATTATTTAAATAACAATATGGAGCAAATAAATAAATTAAAAATTTTAATGCAGTTTATATCACATTTCTCAGATCTAGACAAAATCTCTAAGGATTCTAGCCCCATATGACTCCATTTTTATGCTTACAGCACAAGAATATACTCGTAGGCA
>NW_021579241.1:0-322 GCF_001605985.2 Dendrobium catenatum
ATATGTAAATAACATGAAATAAATTTGTATGTATGTAATCCCCCTTTTATTAATCATAAACAAATTACAATAATAGGAAAAAGTAAAAGAAAAGAAAATCAAAATTTTTGAAAAGAAAAATACATAAAAATTAATTGAGCACGGGTTGTGAGTTCTCAACCGTACTCGTCCACCAACCAAACTAAACAATGGTGGGTCATAATCATTTTTCTCTCTGATGAGCTTATAAAGTGAGAAATTAGTATATGTGGGATCCAGATCATTCGAATTTGTGAAGGTATATAGTAAAAATATAAATTTTAAAATAATTATATATTTATTA
>NW_021579242.1:0-249 GCF_001605985.2 Dendrobium catenatum
AAGCATTAATGGTTGATTGATACGATCACATCGTCCGGGACGATCGCCTGGTCGTCCGGGACGATGTATATCAGACAGCTCAAATTCAGGGCGATGATCAGGACGATTGAATCGATTTTAAACTAATCGGTCGGGACGATCGTGAGATCGGCCAGGACAATATAACCAATTTTCTTCCGATCGTCCCAAATCAACCCAGGCCGTTGAGCTGAATTTGAACTAATCGGCCAGGACGATATGCCTATCGTC
>NW_021579243.1:0-262 GCF_001605985.2 Dendrobium catenatum
ATGCCTTAATTGAGGATTTAATGGGGGGAGAAATTATAGGGGCCGGCGGTTATGAGGCGTGAGAGAGGGGGTGGGGATTTTGTTAAATTCTGAAATTGATTTCAGAATTTAAAATTTGGGAGGGAAGATTAAGTGAAATCAATTTTGATTTCAAAAAGGAAGGAGAGATTAATTAGCAATTAATGAGGAGAAACCCTCATAGGTGGCCGGCGGCAATATGAGGAGGTGGAGAGGGATTTTGGGAGGGATTTAGGGAGTTTCC
>NW_021579244.1:0-320 GCF_001605985.2 Dendrobium catenatum
CTTCTCTTACTCTCTCTTCCTTTCCCTCTCTCTCTCTATATATCTCTCTCTCGCTCTATCTTACTCTCTTTCGCTCTCACTCTCTCTTCCTCTCTTTCTCTCTCTCTCTCTCTCTCCCTCTCTCTCTCTCTCCTTATATTTCTCTCTATCTCTCAATCTATCTATCTCCCTCTCCTCTCTCTCTCTCTCTATCTCTCTCTCTTCTCTCACTCTCTCTCTCTATCTCTCTCTCTCTCTTTCTCTCTTTTGCTCTATCTAACACTTTCTTGCACTCTCTCTCCTCCCTCTCTCTCTCTATCTCTCTCTCCTTCTTATTCTTC
>NW_021579245.1:0-219 GCF_001605985.2 Dendrobium catenatum
TTTGTTTGGAGCTTTGTCTATCAACCAAGAGATATTAATTTCATGTCGTATGTATCTGATGTGCGTATGAGTTTGACTTAATTGATCTAAATGTCCTAAAAAAATACAACAAATATCATTTATTTTCATTACATCAGATTCGTGAAGGAAACGAACACCGAATTAATTTCACTCAACCAATTTGCTTCAAACCAAGCAGAAAAGAAAGATATTGTACAA
>NW_021579246.1:0-356 GCF_001605985.2 Dendrobium catenatum
AAAAATCAACTAGTTTGCAAAAATAGGTCGGGTCGACCCGAACCCAAATAGTGCCGAGTCAATTTCGGGTTCGACCCGAACCCGACCCGTAACCCGAAATTGACAGGTCTATGAGCAACACTGTTGGATTCGAGCGGTCATGTGCATATTCTATTAGGTGATTTGAATAGAATTTTATTTGGGATAAATTTTTTTATTGCTTTTTAAAAAAGTTGTAGTATAAAACTTTTTTATTCTAAATTTTTTTGTTCTAAAAAATTATTTTGAAAAATAGTAAGAAAGTTACTCCAGATGATACTCTTAAGTAAAAAATGTGTTTTGTATCTTTAGATTATTTAAACTTGCAAGGCATCATT
>NW_021579247.1:0-295 GCF_001605985.2 Dendrobium catenatum
CTGCAACTCAACCAAAGATACCTAATTTATTTTCAGCCTAATCCTGGATACTAGCAGTACCTTAACTTCCAATAGATCACTACTTGCAGTTCCATGGCTATTGAGATACCTCAGCTTCAAACCTACATGGGAACCACAAACAAAGCTGAGATATATGCATGAATGGCTAAATTAATAAGAAAATGTCAAAAATACCATGAAATGAGCTTCTTCAAGCTTTGATTCCATTGGCCTGAGCTGCTTTATTCAGTTTCCTTGCAAATGTTCCAGCTACCAGCAGTGGAAAAGCAATTGT
>NW_021579248.1:0-254 GCF_001605985.2 Dendrobium catenatum
ATTATTCAATGGAGCCCAGGTAAACCTGACATTCTCGTCATTGAATTATATAGAGGTCCCTTTTGCCTCTTTAGGGGTCCCTTTTGCCCCACCTGCTATGCAGGTATCATATTCTCTAGGGTCCCTTTTGCCCCTCCTGTAATACAGGTATATTATATGGGGTCCCTTTTGCCCCTGGGGTCCCTTTTTAAATTTGAATATAAATGCATTACTTACATCTTTGACGATTTGTCTCCTCAATTCTTCCACCTCGT
>NW_021579249.1:0-324 GCF_001605985.2 Dendrobium catenatum
AGTCCTTTTGAAATCGTTTGAGTTCAATTTTGATTTGTATTTGATTTCAGTTTTTTGATTTGATTTCATTTGGCCTTTAATTAATCATTTATGTTTTGTTCAGGTTCTCTGCTTGTATTAAGTCAAATTCGGCGATCCACAAGTCCTCAGTTCACTGTTCAAAAGTTCACTGCTCTTTCTCGTTTGGTCCAAATATTTTGTTCTTTTGAGTTCAAAACAGGTCCCGAGTGTAGCAATATTTCACCCGAAATTTCGGCAGCCTCCCGGCGTCTCCCCTGTTTAGGGGAAAAACTACGGAAAATTGGGCCTTTCCCACCACGCTAA
>NW_021579250.1:0-293 GCF_001605985.2 Dendrobium catenatum
GTAGTAAGTGATTATTTGCTTATATTTTTGTGGTTATGCTAGATATTTTGTACTAAAATTTTATATTATAAGCTAGACAAGTTATCGTGTTATTCATTTATTATTGTTTGTCACTTTTAATATGATATTACATTAATATATATACGTTATATAAAAAAATTGTATTGCCGTGTCCGCGCCGTACCCGTGTCCTATATTTTCAAAAAAAGCCGTGTCCCGTGTCCGTGTCCGTGCAACATAGCTTATTACTCAACAATTTTTTTTGAACTCTTTATGCACTATTATTCTAACCT
>NW_021579251.1:0-359 GCF_001605985.2 Dendrobium catenatum
GTGATATCAAGCTCAACAAGACACGAGCTATATAAGGTCTCAAGCCTATGGAAGTAGCATTATTTATTTTTAATGGTTGACAAAACAAAGATCCCAATCCGTGAAATATACATGAAGAGAAGATATGTTGTTGGAGGTTAGAGAAGGAGGCATCGATCAGAATAATTGGGGATTCCACATTGATATCAAAATGTGACAACCACTTGGAGAGTTTCATATAGCACTTATTATAAAAAATGTGAATGATCTGAGAAAACATTATTATAATCCAAGTTATTTGCCAATTTGATTAAAATATATTTTGGATTCAAAAGAGTGAAATAAACTTCAGCATTGAGTTTAAGGTTAAAGAAGAATTT
>NW_021579252.1:0-201 GCF_001605985.2 Dendrobium catenatum
TGTTTTCATAACAAATCAAAACAATAGTATTAAAGCTTCCTAACAAATCATAGTAGTACTGCCTAGTTTTAAAAAAAAAATCAGAAGCTAGGTTAGTTGTCACTATTTGTAAAATATGCTAAATTATTATACTTTACAACATCAAATAATATCAAGCCTTTATCCTACTACGTAGGGTCGGCTACATGAATCTTTTTTCTC
>NW_021579253.1:0-287 GCF_001605985.2 Dendrobium catenatum
AATAATGTAATGTGAAGAATAAAATTAAACAATTAAACCTTTATCGCATAATTGACTAATTGATATTAAATTATATTTTAAACCAGAAACAAATAAGACTTTTTTTTAAGTAATAGAGTTCTTACATATGGATTCAATGCTAATAATCTTTCCCTTTGCATTATCTCCATATGTGACATATCCTCCATCACTTGATTCTATTGTAGAAAATTTTGCTTTATCTCCTGTCATATGTCTTGAACATCCACAATCCAAGTACCACATGCCTTCATTGATTTTACTTTGAA
>NW_021579254.1:0-1950 GCF_001605985.2 Dendrobium catenatum
AATCATGGCGGTCATACACCATTAGTTCGATGCATTTTCTTCAATGTATCACGATACTAATCTTATACTTAATATGAAGCATAATAAGATATACACATAATGGTCCATCAATAATGTCTTTACAAAGACAAATCTCATTAATATTCACATAAACATTTATGTGTACATATCATAATAAACAGGATACACTAATTATCAGAAACAAAATAAAAGAGCTCAGAGTATCAAAAGATATAAAGAGTAAATAAACATAATTTTAATAAGGATTTTCAGTAATGCCCATCCTAACAACATGTTCATGAAATATTTTCGGTGGAAACCCTTTAATTAATGGATCTGCAATCATAAAATTGGTGCTAATGTGCTCAAATAATACTCTTTGTTTCTGAACTTCTTCTTTAACGATAAAATATTTTAATTCCATATGTTTAGCACCCTTTGAATACTTGTCGTTCTTAGAAAAGAAGACTGCTGTGAAATTATCACAATAAATTTTCAGCGGCTTGGTAATACTGTCAACAACTCCAAGTCTTGAAATAAAATTCCACAGCAATAATCTTTGAATTGTGGCCTCAAAACATGCCACAAATTCAGCTTCCATTGTGGATGCAGCAATGACGGACTGCTTTGCACTCTTCCAAGATATTACTCCTCTACTTAAGAGAAACACATATCCAAATGTGGATTTTCTTGAATCCAAACATCCAGCAAAATTTGAATCTGAATATCCAATCACCTCAAGGTGATCAGATCTTCTAAAAGTGAGCATGTATTCCTTTGTTCCTAGTAGATATCATAAAACTTTCTTTGCAGCTTTCCAATGATCAAGCCTTGGATTACTTTGATATCCACCCAATATTCCAACAGCAAAGCTTATATCTGGTATAGTAAAAGTCTGAGTATACATTAAACTTCCAACAATAGATGCATAAGAAATTTGTTTCATTTTTTTATGTTCCAATTCATTCTTTGGGCATTGCATAAGGCTCAATTTATCTTCTTTCTGAATTGGAACAATGCTTGCTGAACAATTTTCCATCTAAGCTACTATCGATGAGTCCTTCTTAGAAACTGGAGCAAATATCTCTTTGTAGTCAACACCATCTTTCTGAGTAAAAACCTTTAGCAACAAGTCTAGCCTTATATCATTTAATATTGCCTTTTGAGTCACATTTGGTCTTAAAGACCCACTTGCACCCAACTCTTTTGGAACCTTCAGGCAATTCAACGATGTTCTAGAATTTATTATGATCCATTGATTTGAACTCTTCTTTCATGGCATCTAACCAATTATTAGAATTTATATATTCTATGGCTTGTAAAAATGAAACTGGATCATCATCAATTTCTAAGTCAAAATCTGACTCTTGAAGATAAACCATATAATCATTCGAAATAGCAGATCTTTTAACTCTGGTAGATCTTCTTAATGCTACTTCTTGTGGTTCATCAATTATAGGTTCATTGATGACAATTTCATTTTGGGATGTATAATCATTCTTTTGCTTATCCTGTATATTGTCAAACTTTTCAACAACAGTAGGAATAACAACTTTATTAGAAGTGATGGGCAAAGGAATTTTTACCCCAACTTCTTTAACCTCTATATTACGAGGTCTTATACTCCCACTAATTTCACCATTTTCAATAAACCTAGTATTTCCAATTTCAATAATTTTCGTAATATGATTAGGACAATAAAATCTATATCCTTTAGATTTTTCTGGATAATTAATAAAAAAACCACTGGTTGTTCTTTAATCCAGTTTTCTTTCATGTGGATTATAAATTTTTATTTTCGCTGGGCAACCCCAAACATTCAGGTGCTTTAAACTAGGTTTTCTTCCTGTCCACAGTTCAAAAGGGGACTTTGAAACTTCCTTATTAGGAACCCTGTTTAACAAATATATAACGGTTTTTAAAGCATGCATCCACAAAGATAAGGGTAAA
>NW_021579255.1:0-247 GCF_001605985.2 Dendrobium catenatum
TCGACGAACTCCTGTTGTTGCTTCCGCACAAAATGTCATAACTTCCGTCCGACAGGGAGAGGACGAATTGAAGGAGCGAAGCCGAGCGACCACAAGGAGCCGGAGAAGCAATGCGAGCCCCCTTTCCTGCTTCCGATCAAAATGTCGTTCCTTCCGATCTCACAAAGAAAAGAGAGCGAGAGAGTTGGATTGCGGGAGAATGAGCAGAGAGTGCGGAGCTCTTGCGCGCGGGAAGAAGAGAAGAGAG
>NW_021579256.1:0-479 GCF_001605985.2 Dendrobium catenatum
GTTAAAGCAGAATGAAGATAATTTCTCATATTCTACTTTCTGAAAGAATCTACCTCCCAAACCATCAACCCAGACACCCAAAGGAAGCTTGGATTCTAGATTAATGCGAACACAATTACGCAAAAATTCCTTCCTGCTCCAGCTAAACGTATTACCTTCAAAGTACATGGGTGTTCCAATTCTTGATGCAATCATAGCAATGTTGATCTCGTCCCAACAATGCAAGGGTAGTTGTGGGAAACAAATCCAAACTGGTTTCAGTTAAACATTTTAAAGATGAAGGAGAAAAGAAAGGTGATCATAGTCTAATCCGACAATATGACAACCAATGTACCATGGCCCTCCACTAAGGAATTCCTCCATAGTTGCGGAAGACTTAAATGAGTAAAGAATTCAATTCAGTCCCAAAGAGGTTAGGTGAAAATTATTGAATCTATTCCACTACTTGCATAACTCAGTGCTGCAAATCGAAAAAGGGA
>NW_021579257.1:0-200 GCF_001605985.2 Dendrobium catenatum
TTGTATAATTCATAAAGCAAATGAATTTGTACAAAGTATTTTTTTTTTTTGGGACATTTAGGCCAATTAAGGCAAACTCACACACAACGCATACACAAAGACTCGAATCCAAGACTTCTTAGTTGGAAGCATAAGCTCTCAACCAACAGGCCAAGAAGAGCTGTGTAATTTGTACAAAGTGTATTGCTGCCTTTGATCAT
>NW_021579258.1:0-204 GCF_001605985.2 Dendrobium catenatum
CTTTTGAGTTGTTGCAATTAGAGAGAAAAAGAGGTAAATAGAGATAAGCGAAAGCATAAAAGAGAGTAAGAGATTGAGTGTTACTAAGAGAGAAAGATCAATAGAGAGGGGGAGAGAGTCGGCAATAAAGAGAGAGGGAGAGAGGAGGGGTAGAAAGATTGACCAATAGAGATAGAGAGAGGGTGAGGTGAGAAATAGGAGAGA
>NW_021579259.1:0-241 GCF_001605985.2 Dendrobium catenatum
TCGTATTTTGTACATACGAACAGTTAAAAAAATTATTGCATACAAACCTGTTGTGAATCGGTATGAAAACATTTTGTACACGATTATCGTCCAATACAAACAGTTAGAAAAATTTTCACCTTCGTCGGGACGAATAGAGGCCCGTAAATTTCGTACTCTGATCAGCATACGTATGATGACAACATCGTTCAGTATGATCAATTATAAAAAATATCAAGTTCGTAGGGACGAAAAGTTAGGA
>NW_021579260.1:0-587 GCF_001605985.2 Dendrobium catenatum
AATGCAATGCATGCTGGTCGACAACTTCCAAATCAGATATGCTTAAAATTTTAAAAACAGGCTTATAAAATAATTTTTTAGAAGACTGGACTTCCCCAGGTCTGGCACCTCATCCTCATAGGTCAGACTATCTGGACACTACCCGCAGGCAGGGAAGGGTCTAAAACAAGGAGAGAATAATACAAAAATATGCATGCGACCCCAGGGTCTATCCCCGGCTAATTCCCTAGATTCGTTATCTTTCTATGTTATTTAGACTCACTAAAATTTTAGACATTTAAGATTTTGAGTAGAAAACTTTCACACCCTCACGAGTCTCACGTATCCAGACGAAAACAAAAGCGACACACAATCGCCAAAAAACTAAGAAAAGCAGGCAGTCCTAAAGGCAATTAATTCATCACATTAAATACAAATTAATTAATAAATGTCCATAGGCAAAGTTGCCTTGCTTATTGCAAACCAGAATTTTGCAGAAAGTAAAGTAGCCGGGCACCACTGACAACAACCCAGATCCTAGACCTAGTAATGACGCAAGTAGTTTTGAGTGGGATACTCTCAATCTTCAAGTCTTCAATCTTATTCTC
>NW_021579261.1:0-3849 GCF_001605985.2 Dendrobium catenatum
TGCGCAATTGCGCCTCTGAGGCGCGCCTCAGCCCCATTGAGGCGTACGCCTCTTGAAAGCCCAAAATTGCATAGGCTATGAGGCGTTTTTGGGCAGAATTGAATTGCGCAATTTTAAATAGAGCTTTCAAGGAGGCCACCCATCCCAGGATTTCTCCGGCATGAGCACGCTTAACTGCGGAGTTTCTTAATAAAATTCTGACCATTACATCAAAAGATGCATCGATGTTTAAGAGTTTAGCTTCTTTATTTAAGGGATTTCACAATCTCCTGCATTTAAGTAATTAACGTCCTCGTCAGCATATTTATCCTAGAGTCATCCACTAGGAAGATAAGATTCTAGAAGTGGCCCCTATAAGTTCTAGTGGTTATCCCCACAACGTAGCACTTTGTTCCATACATGGTTCAAAAGGTGGCTTTCATGGTGTAGTACTTTGTCTTGTTTGACACTTAGTTTTCATATTTTAGCTGTGTATTGCTCTGATACTATTTATAATAGTCCAAACTTTTAACTATTGAGGTTTATCCACTTCTTAAGGGCCTCATAGTTTTGTCATATTGGTGTAATTTCCCAGGAGGTCATGCATCCTAGGATATCTTTGGAATGAGCATGCATAACTGCGGAGTTTCTTAATGAAATTCATACCATTACTCCAAAGACGCATTGTTATTTAAGTGTTTAATTTCTTTTTACTTAAAGAGTTCACAATCTCCCCCACTTAAATAATTGAAGTCTTTGTTAGTATCATTATCCCAGAATTATCCACTAGGCAGATAGGATTTTAGAGGTGGCCCCTACAAGTTAAGGAGATGACTCCTGCCACGTAGTACTTTGTCCCATACAAGATTCAAAAGGTGGCTCTCATGACGTAGCACTTTATCTTGCATGACTCTTATTTCCCATCTTCCGACTGATGTGTTTGTTGACCCCTATATCTCAAACCACATGAGAAAGGACCCCAATTGGCGAATAAAGCATTATGCACCTTGGCGCAATGCTTCACTTGAAGGTTCAAACAACCTCTGATTGCCAAACAGATTGTGTTGTTGCGACCAGGACGTCGAACTATGCTGGGTTGAGGCCCTCACAATTGAATCGGATGAGATTGGTCAAAAGAGACGATCGACACCCGAAATTAAAGCGCGCGGCTAATCAAATGATGTTAGATCAACAAATGGACTTCGTCATTATGTTCAGAACATTACAAATACTCAAAAACTGTATTTTATTTGTTCAATTTGGATCATCCTAATGAGTGACATGAATTTCGAGACAACACGTATTTCGAGAAAGTCAGGCCTTGACGTCGCTCAGATGACGTCCGATCATGAAACGTACTATGCCATTGCGCCCGGAACATCCTCGTCATTCAAAATATACGTCTTTTGTGATTAATTAGTATCAATCGTAATGGTGACATGGATCCCAAGGTAATAACACGCATATCGAGGAATTTGGCCCTCGATGTCGCCCAAACAATTTCAGATCGACAAACGGACAGTGTCATTGAGTCCGGAATGTTGTCTACATTCAAAATATATATTTTATTTAATGAATTTGGATCGTCTGAGATGGTTGCGAATTTTTATGCAATTCAAATATGATACAAAGGCCTGCGTTACGATGGAAACGAGGTCTCGAAGATGCTCGGATGGCGTCCGATCGACAAGCGGAGATCGCCATTGTGACTGGAACATCGTCGACATTCAGAAAATATATTTTATTTGATAAATTTGGATCATCTGAGATGGTGGTGAATTTTTAGGAGATGCAAATATGATATAAATGCCTGCGTTACGACGGAAATGAGGCCTCAAAGTCGCTTGGATGATGTCCGATCAACAAACGAACAATGCCATTGCATCCGGAACATCGTCTCCATTAAGGATCTACATTTTATTCGATCAAATTGAATCGTTTGAGGTGGTGTCGCAAATTTAAAAGGGGGACTCTAATATAATGCAGAGACATTCGTTATGAGGGAAATGAGGCCTCGACGATGCTCGAACAACGTCCAATTGTAAAACGGACAGTGCCATTGCGTCTGGAATGTCATTAATACCCTAAATGCACTACCAATTTATCCAATTTCAATATTCGGCGTAATCGACACGTTAAACGGTACAAAATACACGTAAAATGAGAAAGTAGCATGCAAATCAATGCAATTTTTGGACTGATTTAGGCATTATCATCCACTCGAATTAATGTGATGATGACAGAGCATTAGCATGAATTTTAATTTAATAAAAGTTTAACACAAAAATGAAAAAAGTCAAAATGAAAACTCAAATCACATTAATTGATTACCTTGGTGGCGTCGAAAGCTCTGTGCAAATCTTTGAGTGTATCCCTGAAATCCCGCTGATGGCAGGTCATCTCGAGGGCTGGATCTCGTCTTTAGATCAAAATGAAATGGAACGAAGGTGGCTCTCTCAGTTTTTCATCTCCACAAAACTGAAGCCGAACCCCACACCACCTCTCCGACTTTCTTCAGCCGTTTGCAAAACCGCCTCTGTCTAAATCCATGAGCATAGAGACTTTCCAAATATCTTGCTGCTGCCAGCACTTGCCTTCCCTCTCATTCTTTTCCCAGGTTCGTGACTCCTCCAACCTCTTTACATAAGCTCCCCCAAGTCAAACCGTCTGTTCCTTTTCTTTGTCTCAAAGCATACACATGAAGAGTTCCGTCCTAAACTGCCCTCGCACCCATTCGCTGCATGCAAGTCACGAACCACAGCTGGAATACCCAATCTATTCCTCCTCGGTAGTCATAGAGCTCGGTTCCCTCTTGTACCTTGCAAATCTGTAGCTGTTCGAAGAACTCAGTGGAGCTCGACTCCTCACTAACAGCAGATATAACAACACTCTCTTAAATTTCCTTGCTTGGATGCCATATTTGACCGTCCGATTGATCCAATCGTGAGCAAGGGACTGCTGATACAGTGCTTCGTTCAAGATCAACCTCTCCACTTGCAGTGAAATTCACCTCATTGGGTCTCATGGTTGTCAGATCAAAAGTCTGAAACTAAAAAAAAAAAAGAACACGTGGTGTATGCTTGGAGCAAGTTTTTGCTGGAGAAAGAAGAGAAGCTTGCCATGCTTGCATCAGCTTCATTCAAATTGCATAGATCCATGGTTGAGGCAACAAGGCACTTAACCTGTTTGCAAGCACAAAGCTAGCGGTCCTGGTGGTGGATGGCATGACGATAGCAGCAATGTTGAAATGCATGCTCTTTAGTTGTTTTAATACCTTTGGAAAAACAACTAAACACACTATGGTTGCTAAAGAACTGATTCAATCTGTTTATTGGATTATCCATGGAAGCACCATTCAGTTTAACAACAAATGCCGTGAAGAAGGATGAGGAGTTAGTTACACTTGAAGCTGTTGAGTTTTCAAGCTCAATATGTGACATGCATGGATATTCAAATACAAGATGAATATGACGAAGCTGATGTTAGAAGCTCTGAGAGTGATCATAATTTCATACAGAGAGCTCTTCCTATGTTTATTCTTATGTTATTAGCGACATTACTTAAGCAAGAAGTGGATAAAGATCAAAACCCAACAAGAGTTTTACAGCATCAC
Organism: Dendrobium catenatum; assembly: GCF_001605985.2. Taxonomy (NCBI): domain Eukaryota; kingdom Viridiplantae; phylum Streptophyta; class Magnoliopsida; order Asparagales; family Orchidaceae; genus Dendrobium; species Dendrobium catenatum. Next base: position 3,593 of record NW_021579261.1, read on the forward strand.
TTGCAATACCAGAAGCCATTTCAAATTCTGGTTTGGAGGCTTCTCAAATAGATTTTTTTTTTTTTATGAATTAACTGAAGTTTTTTTTTGTATTGTTGTTTGTGGCAAATCAGAAGCTTCTTGATCTTCCTTCTCATTTCGTATAAAAAAAAAAGAAGAGAGAAGGGAGGAGTTTCAAAGAAAAAAAAGAGAGATTTCTCCAACAACAAAAAAAGAAAAGAAAAAAAAAAAGAGAAAGAAAGAAAAGTGCTACCCCC
>NW_021579262.1:0-318 GCF_001605985.2 Dendrobium catenatum
TTATTTTTGTATTTTTGAAATATGTATTCATTGATTACTAAATTTGTCACAACTTGAGCCTTTTAGGCAACCTTTTTAATAGATATAATTATAAGTTCCAAAACATAAATAAAGAGAATATTAAATATATATCATTGATCTATATAACATTTATGCAATAACCTCATCATTTGGTATCCAAGAGAGCAGCTATGTCCAATGGAATGAGAACAGTCTTCAAGTATTCATCATTTTGTTTCTTTAAGGGGGATTTCAATCCCCTTTCTTGAAACCCATCCTCGCAAGTCGACGCTGCATCCACGGCTGCGCTAATCCAAG
>NW_021579263.1:0-413 GCF_001605985.2 Dendrobium catenatum
ATGGAAATCCGACGAGAGTTGATGGCTGGGTGGAAGTCTGGCATCTATGGAAGTCCGGCATCAATTGGTGGCGAGGAGGTGGTCAAGGAGGAGTCTAGTGGCAAGAGAACTCTTATTTCTCTTTATTTCCTCTCTTCCTTGATTGGTCTCCCCTCAATGAAGAATGAGGTGCTAATTTATATTTTTTATGGGAACAACATAACCAATAATTTGGGAGAAGATTAATGACACGTTGGGAGTGGTCTAAATAGACGACCGATATTGATTTCCTTTGATTATGGACTGTTTATCGAGTATTTAAGTGTCTTAATGATGTCAGAATTTGGTGATCTTGGGCTTATTGGATTCGTATCATTGAGCCACTCGATTCGACTATAAGCATTTAATATTTAGTTTGAACCTTCCAAATGCTT
>NW_021579264.1:0-441 GCF_001605985.2 Dendrobium catenatum
GAACTGTTGCTGTTGGTGCCATTCCCAATCCTCCTCCTGATCCTCCAAATTTTCAGATGCCTCAAGTCTCGGGAGTACGAGGTATTCCTGAAGGTGGTCACGAGGCTCATAATGTCATCCGTCAGCCCACTCCACAAAATGTTGCAAGTACTTCTGAACCTGTGACCGCTGCACAATTGGAAGGAATAATCACAGAAAGGATCAGGGCCATCATAGCCGTTGATCAAGCAGAAAAGTTGGTGGGCAAAGGTCGTCCGTATCCTGCTGAATACGACCAAGTACCGTATCCAAAAGGGTATTCTGTACCAAAGTTCAACACTTTCAATGGTACTAACAACCCCCGACAACACCTGGCACAGTTTAAAGTCACCTGTGGGAATACAGGAGGAAATGATGCCCTACTTTTCCGACAGTTCGTTAGTAGTTTAACAGCAACTGCTT
>NW_021579265.1:0-35197 GCF_001605985.2 Dendrobium catenatum
TTGAAATATACTTTGTTTCCTTGATATTTAGGATGTCCTTATGCAAGTGAGGCATACTATCCTATACATTTCAAAGCATAATTATCCACACTCATTCTGAGGTAAGTAGATAACCAATTCTATGCAATGAAGGCTCCGTTTGGGACAACTTTCTTATGGTTCCCAGAAACAGCTTTCTAGTACAAAAATTTAAGCCATCCTAAACGAAGCTAAAATTTCGAGGATAAAGTGATTAAATATCATAAACTGCATTGTGTCACATAAAACTATAGTTTTACATCATGATTTTTCAATGGATATAATACTAAGCCATGTTGCCAACGATGTCAGCACAAGAATTGTGTTATGACACTAGCCTATCCTTCATGAGAGAAAACCCACCACTAGTTTTTATTTGGCTGGAGTGTTTTATTTCAGAAAAGATCAATAATAATTTACTGATCTGATAGGAAGCATGGTCCTTAGAATAATTTACCTCAAAAAAGGAAAGAAGAATTAGGGACCAATACACAAACAACAAGAGGGCTCAGATGATTGTGGAAGTCACAAAATAAGACAAGTGCAGAAGCATTCTACTAATAGATATGCATGAATCCCTTCGGTAAATGCAGTTGTGCGGTTGCCAGTGAAGCTCCAGACCATCCAAACACACCACATCATTACCATAGAAAACATACAGCTATTCAATAGTAGCCTCGCGCAATTGATAGCTAAATTCGAAATCATCATCCTCATCGCCCTCACAAATTCTTACTCCAACGATACAATATCACACTATTGAATATACTAAATGGTTATCAAGACATAATTTATGGATGATATAAGGATGCGGAAAAAAATATCTTAAATACATTTTCTTTGGCAGACAGAATATCATATCCTTTTACATGTGCGTGCACAAGAATATCGGCCATATCCCGTTTAATATCGTTCAGTATCATATCCTTTTACATCCTACAAATTTACAAATTTCCAATATTGCCATGAACACCACCAGCAAATTATGGCCAACTGACAGGTTAAAGAGAAAAAAACTTACTTTTCCCTACCAATATCATCCATCCTTTAAATGCCAATCAAAGCCCCATCATGCAAAAAGAAATTCAACTAATAATTTCCTTGCAAAAGGGAAGGATGGATCAGAGCATCATCCATGTGTAAACCAATAGAATTTCTCACTCAATTCTAACTGCATCTAGTCAAATGGAGAAATCTAGCAAAATTTGTCATAATTCAAAACATCTCAAATTTCAAACAACTTAATGAACCATATAAAGAATCCTTTATAAGAATTATATTGATAATATCTTCAGCTGACATTTAAATACAAATTAAATCATATTAACAACACAGAATTTCAAATGAAGTGTATTATAAGCCAGGGATGGGGATTTGCATCATGAAATTAAAATAGCAATTGGAAAGGATCTGCACCCTCCCACAAAAATACAGAGAGGAAAATCACAGCCATTGCAATGACTACATGGGTATGTTCCCTTTCACAATCATTATCATCACCGCCTCTATGAAGCCAAAGAAGAAGAGCTTAGATCTTCTCTAAAGAATAACGATAACTAATACACCATAGAGAAAGTAGAGAGCAAGCTTCAATTCTGATCTTCTGTAAGATTTTAACAGAAATAATATATTGAGTAGAGGCTTTACGGATTTGCTTAGAACACATATAAATGTGTGGGAATAACGGAGAAAATTATTAGAGAAGAAGAATATGTGAATCCTGAACCGTATCAAGCACCATAGCAGTCATTACAAGGAAGATTTATCTGAAGTATTCAATAGAGAATTTCTATGCCTGTATCAAAGGCATGCTATGTAATCACCAAAGGAAACATAGACATAGTCCATAAAAGCCATCTCGGCAACATCTTGGTGGTCTCACTTGTAAAGCTTGGAGCTTCTCTGGCAACCACACTAGCCAGGGATTTCTATTGCAGCGATGTTGAGTACATAAACTTTCACTCAAAATAAATTTATTTTCTTTACAATCTAAAATATCTATTTTTCTTATAAGAAAATAATTAATTTGAGTTTAACTGTCTCCATTCTTGTAAGTGATGAAAAGCTCCTCTCTTTTCTTAAATAAGATGTTAGCAATTACAAAATTATAAGCAAGAACAAAATCAAATATAGTCCTAACCAACTTCATTAGTTGCTCCAAAATCATCAACATAAATGTTTTTAAAATCTTCAACTTTTCCACCAACATGTTGATTTAAATCTACTCTAATATAAACTTTTTCTTCAAGAGATACCTTTCTATTAATCTTCTAGGAGCAGTTAAAGAGAAAAACATTTAAAATCCAACCTTGCAAACTGATTTGTGTATGCAATATTCATTGCACATTGTATGGCATCCAAAAGCTAAGAAGACTATATTCCAAGAAGGAAGATCATGACGAAGAAAGAGATGAGGAGATTAGGATTTAGTGAGCGCAGATAACAAAAGGATCAATGAAATAACAAAAAGTAAAAGAAGCTTTTTTATAACATTATGCATGAATTCCCCATAGTGATAAGGCAGGAATGGGCAACCTAAAAGTTCAAGGCCACCATGAAATGCCACAACATCACCATTGAAAAAAAGAGTACATAATAATTGATATTCCATAGTTGTCAGGCTTGGTCAATGGCTCTCAACTTAATCCATAATCGCCAGCAAAGATTCTTCATTCATAAACAAAAAAGGAGCAACATGCTATTGCATGTTATTTGTATGGCACTAGACTCACTAATTGTCACATAAATAACCCTTCCCAACTGCATTTCAAGGTGAAGATGGGCAACTGATATAATTTTTCTCACTCATAAAAAATTTGCCCCTTCATGCAATTTCCCTTTACTCTTTGTCTTAGAGAAAGGTTGCAGGCTTTACCTTCATGCATAAAAATTAGAATTAAGTCGGATACCCTCAAACTTATAAAGTGATGGCTATCAATTATAAAAAATTAGACAATTATCCTCAAACTTATAAGAAAAAAGGCAACATTCCCATGGTAATTCATGAAGTAAGACAAGTGTAGCAGCTTTCCAGTAATGATTTTAAATGAATCCCATTGCAATGGTATGTATGGTTGCCTGAGAAGCTCAAACCATCCAAACATACAACATCATTTCCATAGAAAATAGAGAAATACCATAACACCCATATGCAACCGATGGCTAAATTCCAAACTTATAGAAAAAAGCAACATTCCAATGGTAATTCATGAAATAAGACAAGTGTAGCACCAAGTAATGATTTTAAATGAATCCTATGGTAATGGCATGTATGGTTGCCTGAGAAGCTCAGACAATCCAAACATACAACATCATTTCCATAGAAAATAGAGATATACCATAGCACCCATATGCAACCGATGGCTAAATTCCAAATCATCATCATCATCACCATCACAAATTCTTACTTTGACGGTTATGTGTATGGCATTAATCTTAAAAGGATCAAGAAAGATTCCAAGATCTCACCTACATTCATAAAAGTTATAATGAACACAAAGGCCCTCATGCTTACATCCGTGATAAAGTATTATCTATTTTAGAAGAGTAGTAGCTCTTTTGAAAAGAGACAATTCGACTATTATCAATTTTACAAAAATAGTAGCTCTTATCCTCACACATCTTATACTAACAAATAGGTATATAATATTTCTTTTCCGCTTAATTCCTCAAACCAAATCATGGCCAAAGGAGAGGCAATCCCAAAAGGACATGAGAACAGGAAGAAAAAACAATAATAAGAAAGAAAATACGATTGTGGAATCCATGAAATAAGAAAAACGGAGAAGCTTTGGAGAGCTTTGATATTATATTGACTGTGGAGTAGCGCCAATAACCTAAAAGGACTAATGAAAGAAGATGAGGAGATCAGGATTTAGGTGAGCGCAGATAATAAAGAGGATCAATGAAATAACAAAAAGAAAGAAAGCTTTTTATAACATTAGTGCATGCAATTCCCTAGTGATAAGGGCAGGAATAGGCAGCCTAAAAGTTCAGGCACCATGAATGCCACAATACAATTGAAAAAAAGGGAGTAAATAATTAAATGATATTCCACAGTTGCCAGGCTTGGTCATTGACTCACAACTTAATCACATCATCCGCCAGAAAAATTCCTTTCCTTCATAAACATAAAGCAACAACATGGCTACTGCATGTTATTTGTATGGCACTAAGTCTCGGCTGATTGTCACATAAATAACCCCTCCCAACTGCATTTTGCAGGTGAAAGAATAGGCAACTGATAGTAATTTTGCTCACTCAATAAAGGATTTTGCCCTTCATTGCAATTTTTCTTTATTCTTTGTCTTAGAGAAAAGGTTTGCGTAGTCTAGAGAGCTGAGCAGTATATCGCGAGATACTTAGGAAATAAAGTCGGCAGCCCTCATACTTATAAAGTGATGACTATATATTATAAAAAGATTAGACAGAGTTATCTTCAAACTTATTAGAAAATAGGCAACATGTTCCCACGTAAATGTCATGAATAAGACAAGTGTAGCAGCTTTCAAATAATGATTTGTAAATGAATCGCGATGAATCTCCATGGGTAATGGTTGTTGGTATGTAGGTTGCTGGAGAAGCTCAAAGACCATCCAATCATAATCATCATTTCCATAGAAAATAGAAAAATAGAGAAATACCATAGAACCCAATAGCAAGAAGCTTTTTATAACATTATGCATGAATTCCCCCTTGTGATTAAGGCAGGAATGGGGCAACTCTAAAAGTTCAGGCCACCATGAAATTCCACAACATCAGCATTGAAAACAGAGAGTACATAATATTGATATTCCATAGTTTGATCTGACATGGTCAAATGGATCGCAACTTAATCACATCATCGCACGAGAGATTTCTTCATTCATGAAACGAAAAATGCAGCTCAACATGGCTACTAGTTAGTGGATAGGGTCGGATAAACAAGATATGTGAATATGAGTAGTAGTGTCTTTAGTCGATCTCGTGAATATGCATTTCAAGGGGTTGGAAGATGGCAATGATCTATTAGTTCGAGATTTTGGACTCATTCATAAAGGGATTTTGTGAGATATCACGTTGTGACTGCGCGGGTGATTGGATGCTCTCTCCGTGTGGATGCTCGGGAGGAAGAGGTTTGGAGATTAGATGTAGTGTTGGGCCTTCCATGCATAAAAATTAGGAATAAAGGGTCGGGATACCCTCAAGCTTATAAAAAGTGATGGGCTATCATTATAAAAATTTAGGGAACAATTATTTCAAACTTATACAGAAAAAAAAGGGCAACATTCCATGGAAATTCATGAAATAAGGGACAAGTGTAAGGCAAGGCTTTCAAGTAAATGATTGTAAATGAATCCCATGGTAATGGTATGTATGGTTGCCTGAGAAAGCTCAGACCATCAAACATACAACATCATTTCATAAAAAATGAGTGGCTGATCATACAAATATTTCAAATAGAAAATAGAGATAAGGCTGATTTAATAAATAGGATTTCATTCTTAAAAAAATAAATAATTTTCCCTTGTAAGGAAATATCATTTTTTCCTTCTTCATAAAATGATATAATTTATGATATTACACCTCGTCAAGCATCATCTTTACTCAAAGAACAATAATACTAGAACATAATGGACAAAATATTTACTACGAAATTTCATATAAGAGGGTTTATGGATCACCCTCATCATGTTCATAAAAATAAGCCCCGATTTCACTATAATGAAAACGAAATAAATTTCATCCACACAAAACCTTTATATCTGCAAAGCAACAACAGAACTTGGTCCGCCCTCTTGTAGACCTGAGTACCGGTAGGAACACAGAACCTTTCAGATTCTTTCGTTCAATAACAAAAGAAAACAACAACATGCTACTGCAATGGTTATTTGTATCGGCACAGTCTCTAATTGTCACATATAACCCCTCCCATGCATTTCAAGGTGAAGATGGGCATTACATATAATTTTGCTCACTCATAAAGATTTCACCCTTGATGCAATTATCCTTTCTCTTTGTCTTGAGAAAGGTTCAGAAGCTTACTTCATGGCATAAAATGTAGAATATAAGTTGATACCCGCACTTATAAAGTGATGGCTATCAATATAAAAAATTAGACAATTATTCCTCAAACTTATAAGAAAAAAGGCAACATCCATGGTAATTCATGAAGTAAGAAGTGATAGGTCTTTCAGTTAATGATTTTAAATGAATCCCATGCAATGGTATTATGGTTGCCGTGAGAAGCTCAAACATCCAAACATAAACATTCATTTCCATAGAAAAAGAGAAATACCATAAGCACCCAATGGCAACCTGAGGTAAATTCCCAAATAATAGAAAAAAAAAGGGGCAACATTCCAGGTAATTCTGAATAAGACAAGTGTAGAGCATCAGTAATGAATTTTAAAGAATCGCTAATGGAATGGCAGTATGGTTGCCTCGAGACTCAGACAATCCAAACAACAGCTTCATTCCATAGAAATAATAGAGATAATACCATAGCACATAAGCAACCGTATGGCTAAATTCCCAAATCATCTCTTCATCACCAATCACAAATTCTTACTTGACGGTTATTGTGTATGGCAATTATCTTAAAGATAAGAAGTTCCTAAGACTCACTACATCCATAAAAATTATAAGACACAAAGGCCCTCATGCTTTACATCCGGTGATAAAGTTTATCTATTTAGAAGAGTAGTAGCTCTTTTTGAAAAGAGACATTCGACTATTATCATTTTCAAAATAGTAGCTCTTATCCTCACACATCTTATACTAATAAATAGGTATATAATATTTCTTTTTCCGGCTTAATTCCTCAACCAAATCATGCCAAGGAGAGGCAATCCCAAAAGGACATGAGAACAGGAAGAAAAAACAATAATAAGAAAGAAAATACGATTGTGGAATCCATGAAATAAGAAAACGGAGAAGATTTGCATATTATATTGCAAACTGTGCAGTACCCAAAACCTAAAGGACTAAGAAAGAGATGAGGAGATCAGGATTTAGTGAGCGCAGATAACAAAAGGATCAATGAAATAACAAAAAGTAAAGAACTTTTTTATTAACATTATGCATGAATTCCCCTAAGTGATAATGGCAGACATAGGGAGCCTAAAAGTTTCAGGAGCCACCATGAATGCCCACAGACATCACGCATTGAAAAAAGGGAGTACATAATATAATGACTATTCCATAGTTTGCCAGGCTTGTCATTGTACATCACATACTTAATCACATCATCGCCTAGCAAACAGATTCTTCCTTCATAAACATAAAAGCAACAACATGCTACTGCATGTTAATTTGTAATGGCGACTAGTCTTCGCTGATTGTCACATAAATACCCCTCCCAACTGCATTATCAAGTGCAAGATAGGCAAAACTGAATAAAATTTTTGCTCACTCTAAGATTTGCCCTTCATAGCAATATTTTCTTCTTTACTCTTTGTCTTAGAGAAAGGTTGCAAGCTTTACCTTCAATGGCAAAAAATAAGAATAAAGTCGGATGCTCCTCAAAGCTATAAAAGTGATGGCTTCATTATAAAAAATTAGAACAATTATCCTCAAATCTTAATAAGAAAAAAGGGCAAATTCCCATGGAATTCATGGAATAAGAACAGATGTAGGCAGCTTTCAAAGTAATGAGTTAAATGAATCCCATGGTAATGGTATTTATGGTTGCCTGAGAAAGCTCAGACCATCCACTATACAAAATCATTCCATAGAATGGAGTATCCTATTAAGAATTATTAAAATAATGTATAAGGAAATAATTTGGTTCTTCATAAGATGAATATGATATTCACGTCGTCAGCATCTCTTACTGTAGAATAACCGCTAGAACATGGACAATAATGATTCTATAAGAGGTTTTGATACAACCATTCAAGTAATGCCATTAAATGAACCAATCACCCCAAAATCTTAGATGAATAGCAAGGCACAGGAATGGCCGCACCATTAAGAGAGTCCAGGCATGCACGAAACACAGACCATCTTCGAAAATATCAGTGTAATAATATATATTCCACATGAAGGTCATGGCACCAACTAATCACATCTCGGGCCAGTCATTAACACGGCAATGCACTAACGTTATTTGTATGGCAACTAGTTCTCGGCTAGATTGTCAACATAAATAACAACTCCCAAACTGCATTTCAAGGTGAGATGGCAACTGAAATATAATTTTGCTCATCATAAGATTTCCCCTTCATGCAATTTCCCTTTACTCTTTTGTCTTAGAGAAGGTTCAAGCTTTACCTTATGGCAATAAAAATTAAGAATAAAGTCGGATACCCCTCAAGCTTACTAAAGTGATGGACTATCAATTATGAAAAATTTAGACAAGTTAATTCTCAAACTTATAAAGAAAAGGCAACATCTCTATGAATTCATGAAATAAAGACAAGTGTAGCAAGCTTTCAAGTAATGATTGTAAATGATTCACATGGTAAATGTAATGTATGATTGCCCTGAGAAGCTCAGACCATCCAAAATACAACATCATTTCCATAGAAAAATAGGAAGATAAAGCATGATTAATAGTCATTTTATAAAAAAATAAATAATTTCCCTTATAGAAATATACATTTTCCTACCTTTCTTCATAATGATATATTATGATATTACACTCATTCAAGATCATCTTTACTCAAGAACAATAATATAGAAACAATATGAGACAAAATTTATAGGAATTTTCCATATAAGATGGTTTATGGATCACCTATCATGTTATATAAGCCCGATTTCAACTATAATGAAAAAGAGTAAATTTCATCCACACATGAACCTTTATTTGCAAAGCAACACAGAACCTTCGCAAACCTGAGTCAGAGCACAAAACTTTCTTAAAAATTGTGCAATAAAAAGAGTATTATTGACGCATGCAACTATGCCTACATGGAGCAACCATAGTTTTTGTATGGGTCTCGCTGAGTATTAAATTACAAAAGATAATAACTAACTATACTTCCCTTGAGAGGAATGGGCAATATAATTGCCACTAGTTACCCTTATTGAATTTCCTAATCTTTTTAGAAGTCACTTACTATTAAATCCAATTCAGTAAATAAAGATGCAAGATGACTCCGTAAGAAGTTCTGCCATCAAATCGAAAAGGCTGAGTAATTAAAAAGTAACATTATCCCAACTTGAAGAAAAGATTCCTTAGGTAAATTCTGTATAAAGTGCTACACTTCAAGTGAACTATTGTAAATGTATTGTCATGGAAGTATATAGTTCCGAGATAGCTCAGCATCCATGAGGATCTCATGCATTTCATTCTCATAGAAAATAGAGTCCATAAACTAAAGTTAGTGAATCCACTCATCATAGAATAAATACCATTTCCTTAAAGAAATATCTACTTGATGAATATTTCTGATATACCTCCATAGAATCTTTTATTGCAAAGAACATAACATACACATGGACAAAAACAGCAAATATATTCATATTGAAGAGTCACTCAATTGTATATAGCCGATTCAAAAAGAAAAGAAATTGTTTCCTAAATTTATTGCAAAGCACACAGCAAAAGCCATTCTATGAAAGAAAATCATAAGGAATTTTACGCTTCCATGAACCACATAGTTTTTATTTTCTGTTGGAGTAATTTTATTCAGAAAAGAATCAGCCAATAACTTACTTTCCTGAGAGGAAGCATGGTTCTTAGAATAATTTTAACCTCAATTCAATTCTCCAACCTATCAATGTTAATAAAATTGACAGATGCTGTGGAAATTTTGCCGCATTCAACCAGAAAAAAGAGGCTTTGTACTAAAGCAAGATAAGATTTACAGATGATAATGATTCTATTTCTGCTTAAGGTAAATTCTTTATAATCTAACTTCGAGGAACTATTTGTAAAATGTATTGTATAAGATAGTTTAAACAATCAATCAATATTGTTGGATTTCTTCTTTGTTTTCAATCTCATACCTTGATGAATTTTTTTTTTTTTTAAATGAAAAGAAGAGAATTGCCAAATGTAGCCAAAAAATTGAAAATTGAGACCATAGTTTGTAAAAAACAAGAGAATAATATAAACGCCAGAAATTGGCTTGGATCAAAATCACCTAAATTTTAAATAAACGAAACTGAAATTAAAACTACATATTTAATTGCTCAAAATAATTTTGACAGGTTGCCAACAATGCAACTACGGTCAAGAACAATACGCCTAAAACAACAGGAATGAAAAGAAAAAAAAAAAACATAACGGGTGACTTAAGCAGAGACAGTGCACAATACCTTTAATTTTCAAGAATTTCTCATATTTTCGTGAGAGTTGCCATATTATTGCTGGAACAAAACTGAGAATATGCATAAATTACCAGCATTTACGATCTACTCTCTTCAGGCTTGGCATTTACATTGGCTGCCGTATCAAAGTTTCATCCTGAAACAACATAGTAAATAGATCAATAAAAGGGTGTTTATTACAGTTTTTTTAACAATTCACCCTTTTTATAACTTTCTTTAACCACAATTCTTTATGTTGCTTTTAAGAAGTGAGAAAAAACTTCACACATCATATCTATTAAGATGTGGTAATATGTTGTCAAATAATTGATGTCCAACTTATTTTGAGTTAGGAGTTATTTTAGACATAATGCCTCTAGGCCAAGGATGCGAAAAAATATCTGCCTGCGCAAGAATATCGACGCATATCCCTTTAATTCGTTTCAGTATGATATTCCTTTTTACATCTAAAATTTCCAATATTGCCATGACGCAACCAGCAGATTGTGGTCCAACTAACAGGTTAAGATAAAAAAAGCTGACTTTTCCTACCATATCATCCATCTCTCTAAATGCCAATCAAAGCTCCATCTTATAGATAGAAATTCGAACTAATAATTTCTTGCCAAAATGGAAGGATGGATCAGAGCATCATCCATGTGTAACCTAATAATTTCTCACTCAAATTCACTTTTATTTCTAACTGCATCCCATCAAATGGAGAAATCTAGCGCAAATTTGTCATAATTAAAAACATCTCAAATTTAAATAACCAAATGAACCAGTAAAGAATCTTTTATAAGAATTATATTGTTAATTAATCTCAGCTCACATTTAAACAAATTAAAATCAAATTAACAACAATTTAAAGAATTATAATATTGCTGTATCACAGGCACATTGCTATGTCATCACCATTCGGAAACATTTAGACATAGTTCTATAAAGCCAACTCAGCAAACATCTGGTGGTCTCACTTGTAAAGCCTGGAAGCTTTTTATAGAACATCCACAACATTCAGGATTTCAATTGCAATTGATGTTGAGTACATAAACTTTCCACTCAAAATAACTTTTATAATCTTTACAATCTAAATATCTATTTTTCTTATAAGAAAATAATTAATCTGAATTTAATTGTATCCATTCTTATAAGTGATGAAAAGCTCCTCTCTTTTCCTAAATAAAATGTTAGCAATTACAAAATAATAAGCAAGAATAAAATCTAATATAGTCCTAACCAACTTCACTAGTTGCTCGAAAAGATCACCCATAAATGTTTTTAAAATCTACTCTAATAAAAACTCTTTCTTCAAGACATACAATTGTATTAATCTTCTAAGAAGAGTTTAAGGAAGAAAACATTTAAATAATTTGAAATTTAAACCTTGCAAACTGATTTGTTATGCAAACATGTATGTCTATATAAAATTAACAACAAAAAAACTTTATTTAGCAGGGAATCAACCAAGGTACCTTTCACAAAAAGACCAGAACATGGAGCTCCTCCCGTAACACTGCAAAATCATCTGCTGCAAGACAAAACTAAGCTGGACATTGTATGGCATCCAAAACCCACCTTTATTCGATAAAATCCACCTTTCCCTTAATGCTGATATAATGAATGTAGAAAATGCAATCATGTCATAGAAGAAGTAAACATATGTTATATTTAATCTTATCAAAAGTTTCAATGAGGAGCAATAAAGTGAAATACCTACATGATGGAAAAAAATTGGCATAATATTTTGATAACAGTGTGTCAAGATGACAAAAAAAAATCGTAGTTAGAATGTGTCTACATATTGTGAGAGAGAAACTATTTAAATAGAAAAATTATCAAAGCATCTTCAATGGTCAGCAAGGTCAGGGATTTCTCCTAACACCTCCAAATCATATTACTGCAAATACTTTGTGCATCGAGTGAGCAAAAAATGCAGCATTGAGATAGCTAACATCAACATTCAGTCGGAATTAACCAACAATGTTAAAATGAAAAAAAAAAAAGGAAGATATGGTTTGTTTTGTAATAATTGAAGACTCTAAGCATGATAGTTAAGAGAAGAAAACAAAACAATAAAAAACCTAAAATGCTTAAAATTATTATAAATTATCAGCTCTAAAAAAATACAATTGTATTTCACAGATGTGAATTCAGCCAAAGGAAAAACCGCCATAAAAGAAAAAAATATCAACAAATTGGAATGACCGGCTCGTTATCTCAACACCGCTCCTGCCGAGGATTGAACTTGCAAGGGTGTTTTACATGCGTGAGGGAGGAGGATTCATATCTAATAATTTATTTGAATTTTGTGTGTATTGAATATATGCTTCTTATTGTGTGTGCTTACGATGTTAAAGACCGTGTTATTTGAATTCATGCAAATAGATAACATATTTTAAGAAAAAATGAAATTAACTATAGGTAAATGTAATTTGAAATCAAAGAGTTTATAAAAAAATTTAAAAAGTTTTGAAAGATAAGATTTTTATAATCATGAAAATGAGCAAACATAAAATAATAACTAAATATGTCAATTACCTAAATCAAGTAATAAATTTGAAATTTATAATTAATTAACGTCAACTAGATATATTGAATTGATTTTAGAATTACAACATTTCAATGAATTGATGTACTATAATTCAAATACAATTTTGTTTTGAAAAAAAAAACATTGAAATTTGTAAAAACATCATTTTGCTATGTAATTAAAATCTATATTGCCAACCAAATGAGCCCTTAGATCTATTGTATGTTTCTTCTTAAATTCTCTAATGAAACTTATACTAATTCAAAGTTCAATATAAATGATAATTATAAAAACACAAAACATATGTAATCAAGATACTAAAATCAAGAAACAATACAACAACATTCTATTAGATGTACTTCTGATTAATCTTGCTCATGGTAGAAGGACATGACATTTGGGCATTGCAAAATAATGAGCTGTGTAAGAATATTGAAAATATAAAATTATGGAATCCTTGAGGAAAATTTTCTTCCAAATATTGAAGCCAAGGAAAAATTCAAAGCAATTGAAAGAGTAGAAGTTCAAATTAGTAAATCTTCTAACACTATCAAATCAATTCAGCAAAATAGAGCTTGTCATGATGTAAGAATTCAATGTGATTGAAGCTTGTGAGAATTTTTAGACTGTTTAAATTTGCAAGTTAACATTTCCCGACTGTTAAATTGAGGCTAATCTAATAGCTTTCCTATGCTTAAAGGTTTATCCATATTCTTCATAATTCAGTGGAAGCTTGTCTTGACTTGATGTCCATAACAAAGAATAGTTTGTTCAATTTATCCCTATTTCAAGAACAATGTCACAATATTTGAACTTCTTAGTTGCCAGCATAACATCAAATTCAATAAACCTTATTAGTGAATATATTTAATGAACATTTATATCTAATAAAATATAGTAAATATAATTTATGTCCAATCTCTCTTTTCAACATTTATTTAGCACTTTAATAATTTTTTCCCTTGGGAAATTAAATGAGGAATTTTCAAATTATAAAAAGATTTATTCAGTGTATTAAATCAAATTATAAAAGAAAAAAATTAGTTCAATAAAAAAAGACGGGAATCATAGAGAAAGCATAAATTAAATGACAAATTATTAAATATGTATATGATACATTTAAATCAAATATAGCAGCTGGAGAAGAGGATAAAGAAGCATAAGTGTTACTTAAATATAGCCATCGAGGAGTTTGATAAAGTAAGAGGGTCATTTATCTCAAACTCTATAAAGTGAACTTATCTCAAACAAGCGCATATGCAGCTACAGCTAGGCAGTGAATTCTCTACAAGGAGGAAATAGCATCGTGAGAGGAAGATTAGTTCAATACAACAAAGAAAGGAAACTAGAGAGAACATAAATTAAATGACAAATTTTAAAAATATTTCAATGATACTCCATTCCTTCAATAACTCCGGAAAGTCATCAACCTTCTCATTCCTAATCTATTCAAGCAAGCATAATTCTTAAGTACTTATCAGATTATCGAATGAAAGCTTAACTTCTGTAATACATGGACATGAAACTTACCTGAACTTCTGGATAATTTGACATTAGACTTTGGCATGCAGCTTCATTAACATCGAATGCTCATTTCTAATTAGAAAGCAAAAAAAAGTTAGCTAAAGGAAGCATAAACATTAAAAAAAAAAGATGCATTGCAAACAAGGATCATTGAAATCAATAAAGTAGATTGAAGAGAGATACTTGTCGTCACAAGCTTTACACCAGCAACTTTAGCTCCGAGACAATATCAAAAATATAGTAGTTCGAGGAAGAGGATAAAGAAGCAGAAGTGCTACTTAAATAAATATAACAAGTTGAGAAGAGGATAAAGAAGTAGAAGCGTTATTTGTCTTGAACTCACAGATTGAACTTATCCCAAAAAATCAAGCGCCATAAGTAGTTGCAGGTAGGCTTTGAGTTCTCTAAAAGGAATAAATAGCACATGAGATGAATATGCAGGCAGGTTCACATGCAAGATGTGGAAGTTGTTTTGGTATTAGGCTGTTCGGTTGCTCTCACGGCAGTTTGGGTGCAAATGAAAAAGGTAATATATATCTATATTATAGGAAGAGGAACGTTTGTGAGAAAATGAAGAGTTGCAGGCGAATACGAAATAATTTTGAGAGCGGGTAATGTAATAGGTAATGTATATCTATATTAAAGGATTACGAAGGGTTAAGAGAAAACAAAGGGCCGCAAGCAAATATTTGATAAAATACAAAAAATGAACGGTTAGAGTTGAAAACAACGTCAGCACTTAAAGAAAAGCTTTCTCAAAATATCGTGAAAATGGGGAAACATATAAAACTAAATGGGGAAATGGAGGGCTCATAAAAATTACGAAGAGGCAATATTATATTAGTTAAGGTCCTTAAGGAAACAGATTAAAACGTTAAGAAGTTTTAGAATTAATTTGGAATGAGGTCTACATAAAGAGCATTAAATTATATAAGTATTATTTTTTTAATTATTAATTATTAATTTTTTATATTATAATGGATGGTCAAGATAATTCAAGTAGAAATAAAATGGATGGCCAAAATTTGCTAGGGAAGGAAGCTCAAGCCCCTTTTATAATAGTAGTATAGATATAGATTTTTTGTTCTTATTCCTGCATTCATATAGCCTCAAATATAAATTATGTAGTAATCTTGCTTCTGATTTGAATTTGATGCATTTATTTATTTATTGACTATTAATAAAGTGAAAAAATTACATAAATTACTTTATAAGATAACTTTAATTGATAGTTATTCTTATAAATGATAAATTATACTATACAATTATACAGTTTACACACATGCACAGATGCACACAACCACATGCACTTGAGAAAGATAAAATTATTTTTTTTATTTTACTCCTCTATTATTATTCTTATTTCTAAATGTTTTAGCCAACACAATGAAATGAAAGAAATGTGTTAGCCTATGGGATGAATAAATGAGGACTCCGGATTATTAATAGGACTAAATGTGATTTTAGGTATTAATTAAATTCATATGCTGTTAGAATATTTTTAAAATGTGAAGCATTAAAAATTTTGATTGATCTATATTAGTGAAGCTAAAAAAAAATTAATTTTTTTTGTAAAGTATTTTTAATTGATATTTGTTCTTATAAATAAAAATATATATTATATAATTCACATACTAAAACAAACACATACGTAAGCAATGTGTATTTCACCCTCTGCTGCTATTCTTACTCCTAAATGTGATAGCATAAGCAATATGTTGAATGTAATAATTACGAAGCTTTTGACCAATAGGTTAGTTATTATCTTACTTTATAGAAATTAGACTATTACATTAATTGATTCATTTGGTTGCAGGATTTGAAATAAATCCTGCCAAACGCCAAAAGACACCAAGTTAAATCTCATGGCAAATATAATCTTCACTTCATTACATTAGTTTTTAATTACTAATTGTACTATTTTAATTAAGCTAAATTAGAACATTAATTTATGCATTATTATACTATTAAAAAATTAATTAATATACAATCATTAATTTTTTAAACTATATTAATTAAGCTAAATTCGATTAATTTCTTTCCAATAGGTTAGAGGCGTCTGGCTTTGCTTTTCATCTTCTAAATTTCGTCGTCGACTTCTTTGCTTCGCGAGAGGTAGGTTTTGCGAGTCGCTTCTTCGGCTCCTTCGTTGCTGTTCGACTTCGCTGCTTCGACCACGTTCCCTTTCTGTCGGATCGGATGTCACGACATTTTAATCGGAAGCAACTACAGGAGATCGCTCGCTGTGAAAGTAACTATCTTTCGCCCTTTCGCGCGCTTCTTCGGCCAAATCCCGTAAACCCGCTAAAATTTCAGGATTCACTAAATCCCGGATTTACGGTCTAGAGGGAGACGTCGGATTTATTCCGCCGTGAGGAGATTTAGCATGTGCTCAAATCCCGTATGACAGGATTTGGCATAAATCCTAATCAAAATCGGCATAAATCCAGCATCCAAACAACCCCTAAAGCTCTCTAACCCTTCCAGATACTACAAGATGCATAATATAAATGAGAATCATGAGATTGATTAGCGACATACTCCTAGCAAGAGAGAGCGAGAGCGAGCGAGCGAGAGAGAGAGAGAGAGAGAGAGAGAGAGAGAAAGAACTACCTTCTTCAGCATCGAGAGCCGTTCGCCTGAACGGGGAGAGTCTTCCGAGGCCAGGGCAGATCTCGTGAGCGGGAGATTCTTCCGCGTCGAGAGCCGATCTTGTGAGCGGGGAGAGTTCTGCATCGATCTCTTGAGCAAGTTAATAGAGAGTAGAGAAGGGAGTCGGGAGGAAGGAGAAAGGAATAAATCAGAAAGCGAGATTAGGGCTTTATTTATAGAGAACGCGGAAAGGATTCTTAACGGACTGAAAATTAAATTAGTAAAGATTCGAACTATTCAATTTGAAGTCCGGATGAATGAAGTTGCCGTTATGCATAACGCAATTCAAATTATTATTCAAAGTTAATTTAAAATTAGAAAGAAATATTTTTATATATTTAAGCGTAAAATAGCCGAATTATGTATTTTCATTTTTAAAATATATTTCAACTTTTTTTACATATAATAGTATATTTTATAAAAAAAAACATTTTAAACTTGTTTTATTTTTATTTGAAAAAGTTTTAAATAAAATTTTATTTTATTTCATCAACTAACCAATAATTTTATTTTATTAAATAAAACTTTTGGCTTACTGGGGCACACTCTCGCAGTTTCTTCCTCGTGTTCGAACATCTAGATCTGTTGCACCATCATTCGCAATTTCTTTCTCCCGATCGATTGTCTATGTCTATCGCACCATCGCTTAAGGTTTCTTTCTTCCTCCCGATCAAATGCTTAGGTATGCAATCACGCGAAGTAAAAACACAATTTCCTTCTTCTGACCGCCCATTGCCCTATCGATCTCGCATGATTGCTCCCTTTCGAAATCCTATGGCTGCAATCAAGATAGGTAAAACTTTGTACATATCTTGTTTGATGTTTGTAACCTTACAAACTGAGATATAACGTGTGACTTACATTTTTATAATTTGACACAAAGCAAACTATCTTGAGGAAATTGACAAGTTCTTCAAATTTTCAGACATTGATTATTAAATTATTTATCTGTTGTTGCTGGTATTTCTCATAGTTAAAGAAGAAGTAAAATTTCAAATTTTATTGTAACCTTTGTCGATCTGATAACCAGGGCAAATTATCTTCAAAAAAAAAAAGCAGAGCAAATTATTGCATCCAGCCACCGGATGTGGAGATAGGTCCGGATATTAATAAAATATTATTTTAAATTAAGCGCAACTAAAGTGCAGGTAAAGCGCAACTAAAGCGCAGTCAAAAGCACAGTCAAAGCGCAACTAAAGCGCAAGTCAAAAACGCAGGTGACGTGGCAAGTTTTTATTGGATGTCTGAACCTATTCTCCGTGTCCGGTGACCGGATGCAATAATTTGCCGATAAGCAGACATGTTTCCACTGAATTTAGTCACGATTTGCTTGCTTAGAAATAACTTTGATGATGATGGTCGATATGCCGCACCATTATTCGCAGCGTCTTCCTCTTGGTCAATTGCATGGGTCTATTGCACAATCGCTCGAGGTTTCTTTCTCCCTCCCGATCAAATGCTTAGGTATGCCGTGCCATCACTCTAATGTTGCGTTTGAGAGGGCTGCAGCTGTCGGTAAAACAGGTTGAGAAATTATTATACAAAAAGTTGCTTTATGAAGTTGTTGTATAGAAATCATTATATTTTGTTTGAATAGTATAAAATTGTATCCACTTTTTCAAAAAAATTTATGACTTTTAAATATCAATAAACTCCAAATATTTTTTAAAATGACTTTTACTTCAAGCAAATTTTACAGGTCAGTTGTATCTTATATAACTTAAGAATGTTCAAACAAAATTTACAAGTCAGTTGTATCAAACAAAATTACTGAAAACTGCTTCAAACAAATTAAATTCATATCCATTTTAACTAAAGATGGCTACACAAGAATTTAAAAACCAGTAAGCAACAATTTTAACCTCCTACTACTTGAAAAATTGAAATAAATAAAAACTTGCCTTTATTCCATATAAAACCACTAACCAACTGAAACTAAAGTAGAAATTTTTATTCAGGGAAAAGTCCATTTGCATGCCTCAGGTTATGAAATTTATAAGCAATTTACCATTAATCCTTAAAATTTTCTACCTCAAAAGTTAGTTCACTTCATATCTGCAATGCATATAGATATATTCACGAGAATGCCCAATAAAATCACAAATAAAACCAAACAGTTGTGGGAGAAGAAGCTCTAGTAATCCCCCCACACGTCACAGCAGAAATGAAAGAAATTTGTGAAGAAAGACATAAAAAATCACAAATCAGTGAAAAAATGACGAAGAGGAATGAAGCAGGGTAGAGTCCAAAGCTGAGAATAGGATGAATACATGGGAACAGAGAATAGGATAACTGTCAATGGCTTTGAAGCATGAGGTAATTTACAAGTGAAGGAATTTGGGAATGAACAAGATTTTTTATACTGTAAAGCTATTTTAAAAAGCAGGAAAAAAGTTGTCCCAAACAAAACTTAAGTCTACCATACAATATTTTGAAGGCTTTGAAGCATGAGGTAATTTACAAGTGGAAGCAGGAGCTGTAGGGTGTAATACCCAAATTTACTGGCAAAGAAATTTTAATAGTAAATTATTTTAAAGTTAAATAAGTATAATTAATATTTTTATTTATAATACATTCTTAAAGAAATTAATAATTAGACTGTTAAGTGAATTCAGTGAATTACTGTTGAGTAAACTATTAAGTGAAGGAATTATTATTATTAAGCAAAATTAATCGCTTATAATTAATTCCTTACAGTTATTTCCTGAAGAGGTGTGTTCCCTTTTGGACGTGAGTATAGGATAACTATCAATGGCCCTCTTATCTACTCTTTTACATATTTTTCATGCAAGCATGTTTGGGAGACTATAACAGTATTTGGTAGTGGGAAATAGATACATGAGGAATTCGGAAGTGGAAATACATAACAGTATCTTGAAGAGAAAGTTCGGCACAGTGTTTTCAACATTGTAAAGAATGTCTGAGAACAAGGCTGAAGGAATTTTGTGACTTTGAAGGAAATCTGCATGCTGAGAGATCGGCACATTGACTGCTTGCGGGGCTATGTAGATCAATTCGGAAGTGTAGGAGCAATGTTCGGAATTCTGAGATAGGAGCAGTAATTTTGCTGTGAAGGATTGGTAGCCGATTAAGAGCAGTAAGGGTTTGGAGGAATAAGAAGCAACGGAAAGTTGAGAGAAGAAGAATAAGAAAGAAAATTCAGAGAAAATAATTCCTTCGGTTACACTTTTCTGAAGAAATTTTCAGAAAATCTTGTAGCAGAATCCAGAAAAATGTGTAGGAAGATTTCAGCATACTGCAAGATTTACTGTAGCATAGTTCGCTACAGTACCCGCGGCACTGTAGCATGGCGAATTTTTGTACGAGTGAGAATAATGGTGTAGACTGCTGTGAAGGTTTGGAGGAGTATAAAACAAAGGAAATTTTGAGGAAAGAAGAAGTTAGAGGTAAGTATTTTGATATAGTCGTAATTGTAATAATTTATGAATAAATTTATCAATTGTTGCCAAATTTTGTATAAGTTATCTGACTATATGCAGAAAGAAAGTTTTGGGTTAGTATATCAAAGGAAAATATTGCGTGGTGTAGGTTTGGAAGGGATCACTTGTCAAGAAGGTAAGTTGTGTAAGTTTAGTTCACCAATGCCATTATTATTGATTCTACATACATCTATAATGCTTTATGAATATTCCAATAATGATAATGAGTATATTACAAAGTTGTTATGGATGATGGATCACTTGCATACATGTATTAGTGAGGTTTAAAATGAGATGTATAATGATGAGTCTTAGGTTTTCATAATTGATATTAAATTGAAAGGAATTCATTAAAGTTCATAACTTCATATTGACAAAAGTATTCCAGCATGTAATTAGTGTAAGATACATAAGATACAAATTCTTACAAAATATTGTATATTGCATGTCATGTATAAATTAAGAATATATGAAATATATGGAATATTAAATTCAAGTAAAGAATGCTATCTATGATATGATGTCTGCAATATTAGGTGGGCAAAAGGGACCCAAATATAAAGCCTGTATTGCAGATGGGGCAAAAGGGACCCCAAAGGAAATGAATACCTGCATAGTAGGTGGGGCAAAAGAGACCCCTAAAGAGGCAAAAGGGACCTCGATATAATTCAATGGCGATCATGCCAGGTTTACCTGGGCTTCATTGAATATGATTATGAAAATATAGCCAAGTCTTTTACTAGATGAATTTGATATTCAATGTAACTTCAAAAGAAGTTAAGATTAATGTTAAAGATGATCTTATGATATTTTACAAGTAAAGGTAAGTTTAGTCAAAGATGATTTTAACGATTTGATAAATTACAATTATTGTATTTTAATTGTTAATTAACTTGCATAACTTACTGAGCCTCATAGCTCACCAGTATTTTTCTTACTGGCTGTTGTTACAGGAAAATGAAATGAGAAGAATGTTGCAGATTAATTTTGTAAGTAATTTCATAAATTATGTTAGTATAATCTTTGTTGTGAAGTCTAAAATTGAGGTATATAAACTTTTCAGTGATGTAATACTTTGTATTTCTGTAGTGGCTCTGTAAGTATGTTTTTATTGAAGTTTAAAATTATTAGGTGCTTCCAGTGATGTGATGAAATGAAACTATTGGATCTGTTCATAAAAATTTTCAAATGTTTCAAAAGTATCATAAGATTGATTTAAGAAAATGTTATGTTTCTGTTAGTAATATCCCCTGTACTGTTAAGGGATATTGTGGGGTGTTACATAGGGTGATGAAATCATATCAGGGAGGTCTTTATCATGGCATGGCAACAGCTTTCCCTTCTCCTGTTACCTTCCCTCATTATGCCATCCATTAGGGTATTCAATATAATGCATACAAATAAGTTTGACACTCTGGAAGTTGCTTGCAATGCTGATTCTTTGCATATGCATGCATGTACATGTTTCATTGAAATAGACTATGTTTCTTTGATATTTAGGATGTCTTTATGCAAGTGAAGCATGCGATCCTATACATTTCAAACCAGAATTTTCCACACTTATTCTGAGGTAAGTAGGTAACCAATTTGATGCAATGAAGGCTTCGTTTGGGACGGCTTTCTTACTGCCTCTTGAAGTGACTTTCTAGTAAAAAATTTCAACTTTTTGTACTAGAAAACTGCTTCAAGAAGCAGTAGAAAAGCCATCCCAAATGAATCCGAAATTTTGAGGATAAAGTGAATACAATTTGTGTCACATAAAACTATAATTTTACATAATGATTTTTCTATGGATATGATACTAAGCCATGTTGCCAACGATGTCAGCACAAGATACAGGTATTTAGAGATTCATTGTTGTGTTCTGACAATAGCCTATCCTTCATGAGAGAAAACCCACCACTAGTTTTTATTTGGCTTGAGTATTTTATTTCACAAAAGATCAGCAATAACTTACTTCCCTGAGAAGAAGCATGGTCCTTACAATAATTTACCTCATTTCATTTCTCCAAACTATCATGTTAAACAAAATTGACAGGAAACTGTGGAAATTTGCCGCATCAACCAGTAAAAAAAAGGGCTATGACTAAAGCAAGATAAGATTTTACATGATATGATCTATTTCAGCTTTGGTAATATTCTTTATAATCTAACTTGGAGGAACTATTTTTTAAATGTATTGTATAAGATAGTTAAACAGTCGGTCATATTGTGAGGATTTCTTCTGTGCTGTCAATTTTATACATTGATGAATTACTTACAAAATTAAAAAAAGAAAAGAAGAGCATTGCCAAATGAAGCCAAAAAAGTGAAAATTGAGAGCACAGCAAGTACAAAACATGAGAATAATGTAAACGCCAGAAATTGGCTTGGATCAAAATCACCTAAATTTATTAAATAAAAGAACTGAATTACGGCCTACATATTTAATTGCTCAAATGAATTTTGACAGGTTGCCAACAACGCAACAACTGTCAAGAACAATACGCCTAAATAAAAAAATAAAAAAATAAAAAACATAACGGGTGGCTTAAGTAGAGACAGTACGCAATGCCTTTATTTTTTATAAATTTCTCATACTTTCTTGAGAGTTGCCTTATTATTGCTGGAACAAAACTGAGAATATGGATAAATTACCAGCATTTACGATCTACTCTCTTCGGCTTCGGGCTTGGCATTTACATTGGCCTGCCGTATCAAAGTTTCATCCTGAAACAACATAGTAAATAATTCAATAAAAGGGTGTTTAGGACAGTTTTTTAAACAATTCACCCTTTTTTATACTTTTGTTTAACCACAATTTCTTTTTGTTGCTTTTAAGAAAGCGAGAAAAAATTTCACAAATCATATCTATTAAGATGTGGTAACTGTCAAATAATTGATGTCGAACTTATTTTGAAGGATATGCTAATGCGGACATCCGACGGTGGATGTGAATCAAAAGAAGAGACAAAGATCGACGGTCGAGATCCCTCCATTTTATCTTAGTTTATGAATTCTATTTTTTATTTAATTATGCATTTTCCTTTTTTACCCATACTTAAGGGTCTTGTCTTATGTAAGCCCAAGTGACAAAGTTGTCTTTTAGTTTCTTTTAAGGCCTATATATAGAGGTCATTGCTCGTGTATTAGACAATGATGGATTAAAAAAAAAAAATTGTTTCTACACTTTGTTCTTACGAGCTATGAGAGTTCTTAGGAGAGTAGAAGTCCCTATGCGAGGGCAATGAAATACCCACCGGCTATAGGATGTGTCCGGGCTTATGGTTGAAGTCCCTAGGTGAGGGCATCGCATCACCCATCAGTCGCAAGATGTGTCCGGGCTCAAATTTTATCTTCTTTCCCTATCTCCTTCCCTCTCTCTTTTCTCCCCTTACTCCAACTCTCGGCCACCACCTTCCCCTTCTCTCTATCGCCGGCTCCAATCCCCTCTCCACAACAAGTTTTCGTTTCTCCTCCCCACACCCCCACCCCTCAAATTCAAAAAAGCATCTTCATTTCCTTCCAAAATTAATCTTTTGTTAACTTGGAAAGTTTCTAATTTGAATGCAATTTAATTTGAATTTCAAATCACTTTTCTAATTAATAGATCTAATTTAGGAAGCCCCTCCAATCCCTTCAAATCTGAAATTAATTTCATATTTAATTACCCCATCACATTTAATGATATGCTCCACATATATCGAATGTGGACATCTTTCCTCCCTCATCCTTTGGCCATCCCCCCCTCCCCTCTATCCTAATGATTTCCTTCCTAACTAAAGGCCCCAATTAAAGAGATAATTCATTCCTCACTTCCCTCCTTTTTTTCTTATTTGAATTTCAAATTTAAATCCATTAATTAAGAGAAATCTGAGATGGAATATTAGATCTTTAATTCTTATTACCCCCCTCCGTTTTACATCATATGCATGCATGAGCTGCTACTTGTGTTCAAACACAAGTTGGTTTTACCAAGTATTTTCCAATTTTAGTTGGATTATGTAAAGGATCATCTTTAAGCCCATGCCTTTTTTCCCTATTCATGGATGTTCTTACTAGACATTTGTGAGAGGATGTACCATGGTATATGCTTTTTGCTGATGATATTCTTCTTGTTGATAAGACTAGAGTCGAAATTGAAGATAAACTTGAACTATGAAGGTCAACCTTAGAGTCTAAAGATTTTTGTTTAAGTAGATGTAAAACCATATATACGAAGTATAATTTTAGTATTAACAGATTTAGTGGGGGAACTATGACTTTGAGTGATCAAGTCATTAACAAAAGTACACATTATAGATCTAGGGTCTACTGTTCAAATTGATGGTAAAATAGATGGGGATATTATTAGTACAATTCAAGTTGGATGGTTGAAGTGGAGGAATGCATTGGCCATGTTGTGTGATAGAAAAGTAATCCTCAAATTTAAGGGCAAATTTTATTAGATAGTGGTGAGACTAGCAATGATTTATGGCACAAAATGTTGACGATTAAAATGAAAGCATAAAATTCAGTTAAGTATTGCAGAGATGAGGATGCTCAGGTGGATGAGTGGTTTTACTCTTAGAGAGAGAATGTGAAATGAATATATATGTGAAAATGTTGGAGTAGCTCCAATGATAGAAAACATTAGAGAGTCACCAAGATGGTTTGGTCACATAAAATGTCAGCCTTCCGATAACCCGGTTAGGAGAGTAGATGTATTAGATTTGGTCTATGTTAAGAAAGGTAGAGGTAGGTCTAAAAAGACTTGGTTAGAAAATATTCGAAATGCCCTTTTTTGTTAGATTTAAATGAAAATTTCACTCTTAATATAACATAATGGAGAAAAAAGGATTTATGTAGCCAAACTCATGGAGTGGGATAAAGGTTTGTTGTTGCTGTTGGTAGTGACAGCAATAATTCAACAGCTAATTTTCAAATATATGCAACCATCCCAAAGAGATCCTAACATGCAAAGAATGTTGGGTTTTCAGAATCATGATGGCGTGTGATGTCAACATAGGGGTAGCTCACCTTGATGCACACATAGATGTAGTGAACTTCAGCATTTGAGCCGATAATATCAGCGATTGAGTTGCCATCTTTGCTTAATGGAAGTGGTTTGGTTAACTCCCAGGCCCTCTGCTCTGGATTCTTCTCCATCCTATCTGCATAAGCAGATGCAGTAAAATGTCAGCAAATTATTACCACAGACCAATTCAGTCAGGACTTTGAATATTTTAGATACAGAAGAATATCAAAATAAGTATGCGTTTTGTTTCAGGACAGTTTATGAAGCAGAAAATAGCTCGTCAACGAATATTTTGTATCCTACACGGCTAGAAAGTCATCAATAAAAAAAAAACAATAGGCTCTCAATAACAATGATATCTCTATTCAGCCAATGGCCAAACAGATGCTTTATTGCATTCCTGAAGAGACAGTGGACTCTGCCTATGTCCCACTCTGTGGTTTGGGACACACCTGCGAGGGTGTGGCTAGGGCTACTGTTTTTTTTCTGCTCACAAGCAGATGGTGAAAAGTTCGGAGGTACCCACAAACCAAGCATGACACATGGGTCGCACTGCAGATGGGTCATAAACCCTAAACCCTAAATTGTACACAAGATCCTAAAAGCATACAAATGATTGGCTTCTCGGGTTCTAGTGTACATACGATCTCATGAGGGTTGTGCTATATAACACAATTCTGAAGTTGTTTGATGTCTGTTTTGCATGACATCTTTGATATATGGTTGTGAACTTCATGAATTACATCAAGTAAATTTTAAATACCAACATAGATCATGAATTAACAACATAAAATTTAAAAAAAAAAAAAAAAAAAAAAAAATAAATTAAAAAAAAAAAAAAAAAAAAAAAAAAAAAAAAAAAAAAAAAGATATGCCCTAACATGATCTTTGCTACAATAACCATTAAAAAAATAACAGTGATTACCTATTACATGCAAATTTATGGTCCACAATTGCAGCTCCTTCAACAAATGCAACCTATAGCTTGGCTCTCCATATGTAATCTGCATTAGTAAAGAAATTATGATGAAATTCAAGTACCAACAGTTTTGTTTGTCACACATTACAGGTAGAGGTAAATTTTAGTAAGATGTTGGATCTGATCGCTTAAGAAAAGAATACATATACCAGGATATAGACACCATTGTCTTTTAGGATCCTGAGATTAAAAAAGAGAGGGACAGTTACTACGAAAATAATAATATAATTCCGTATACATGGAATACAAAGGAGTTAAAAATCTAAGTATAGCATAGTATAATCATTTCACCTGCCAACCTCCTCCAACATCTTCGATGTATTATGATGTGCATTCTGGCCACACTATATGCATACAAGAGCATGAATGCAATAAGTAATAATGTTAAATACTAAAAATAAGCAACTGCCTAGTTTTTGCCCACCCACCATGAGAGAGTCCAGTGTTCCTGAACATAAAGGATAGCATATCAGAAGAAATACTACAAGAATCACAAAGTTTTATAGAACTTCTACAGTGAACCAAGAAAAATGAAGAGGAAAGAGGACAGTAAACAACAAATTCTGAAAACGTAATCCAAAGGTGTTTAATAAAATGGATCAATACCTTTATCAATAACAGCATCAAAAGAACTAGATTCAAATGCACTCATATCCCGTACATCCATTTTAATGTCTGCAATGGTAGTTAGAAGGAAAGTATGCACAAAAATGTTGCAAAACATGGATTCAAATAGGAAGGCACACACAAGAATGTTGCAAAGCTAAACAGATTCAAAGAGGAAAGAAAAAACTCTATGCATCTGGATACACTTCAGCTCTGGTTTGTCCTCGTGTTTCTTCTGCATAGCCTCAACCACAACTGATGATATATCAATGTTGACAACATCCAAGTAACCATCAGAGACCAACTCTTCTCCGAGTGCTGTTAAATTTTGGATGGATATAGGCAATTAACAATATAAAGCTAAAGCTAAATTATTGAACAGGAATGCATCACATTTGATGAATCATGATGCATCATTCTCAGAAAGAGAGAAAAAAGCCGTATCTTTAATCATAGAGGTTATGTTAAAGATAAGATGAAATCAGCATATCTTATGGATCAGAAACAACTTGGAGATCAATAATGGGTCTATGCATGAAGATTTCATTTAAACCTTTTTTAAGTAGAGAAAGTGGCAAGACATAAAATAAAATAAAAACATCCTGTAGCTTCTTTTCTGGATTGCATACTCCTGATCAAAACTAAGTGATCCACAATGTATTTCCAGGATGAATTCATGACCTTTTTCTGCCAATCTTTTCTTTATTTTATGGCCATGATTCCAACCGCTTAAGCATGGAAATTTGGATTTTTTTTTCCATCCCTGTTTTGCGCCCTGGTAACTTGGATGGAATTGTTGGCAGAAATGGATGCATTCACTGAATAGCCAGGTACAAAAGAATGGTGATCTATAGAAGCTGAAGTAGCTAAGCCACATGTAATAGAAGTTTGGATATTATAAACTGGCAAAGCGATCAATGATTTGGAGGATGATGAAGGGTGGAAAAGAAAGTTAGTCCCATGCATGGTGCAAGGACGGTATCCAGCATATGGAGATTCAACGGCAAACCTAACCGATCTATCGGAGAGGGGATGCTGAAAACATTTTCGATTATGGAGAGGACCATACCAGCGGGGAAGAGCCGTCCGAGCTTGCACGCGAAGCAGCCGGTCCAGTTTTGCAGTTAACTGAGTGTTAGTTTTGAAGAGGGAAAATATTTTTAGGTGGCTGAATTATCCAGCATATGGAGATTCAACGGCAAACCTAACCGATCTATCGGAGAGGGGATGCTGAAAACATTTTCGATCGGTATGGAGAGGACCATACCAGCGGGAAGAGCCGTCCGAGCTCGCACGCGAAGCAGCCGGTCCAGTTTTGCAGTTAACTGAGTGTTAGTTTTGAAGAGGGAAAATATTTTTAGGTGGCTGAATAGTAAAAAGAGAAGTTTTAGTGTTAGGTAAGTAAATATGGAAGTTTCAAGTGTTATGTATGTAAAAACCCTTTTTTATGTGTAACAAATAAAAAACTAACAAACTGGTAATTTGATTATAATTCTCATACATACTCATATTTGATCTTAAGCTTTTTTTTTTAATCTCTCTCACTCTCTATTTATTTCTTTGAGTTTAACACAATAAGATTTTTTTGAGTAAGGGCATCTCCAACCAAAAACCCATTTTCCACTCTAAAATATAGTAAAACTTCAAAATGACGTAATTCATCTCCAATCGAACTCTATTTTTCTCCTCTTTCGCGCGCTTCCTGCAAAGGTAACCATCCCTCTCCTCTTTTGCGCGTGTTTCTCTTCTTTCGCGCGCTTCTTAGGAAAATTCGCAAAGCAATTTTTTGGCGTAAGTGAACATTGCGACACCAATATTGACGTCGCTCTGTTCACTTATCGAATTTTGGCATGAGATTTGGAGTTCGAATGCAGCAAATGACAAACGTCATATGGTGGTATGCAGTTGGGTTGGAGATGGTTTAAGATAGCATAGTATTTACATCTTTATATAGATTTTTATTGAGTAAAGTTGTACATAAAAATTAAGAGAAACTAACATAAAGTCATAGTTATCATAAATTATCTTTTAGTAGAAAATTTGAGTCAAAATATCCTAAATAAAAATTGATTATGTGACTTTAAAAATCCTTAATTGGCTTAGATAAGACTGCACTTCCTCAAATCAAATTAATCCACTTCCTCAAGGCTGAGGGCTCAAATCTCTACATAAAAAGCTAATTTTTTTAGTTTTTATTTTTTAAAAAAAAGTCAACAGAACTCTTCAACACGATTCCGCAACTTCCTCGCCGCCGCCGGCATCTCCACTATACCTCTCCACAGGCGCCGTCACAAGAACCGCCGTCTCCTGCAGCGCGTTCAAATAAGCGGCTACGTCCACCTGCGCTGCCACGACCATTGCGTAGCGTGCCGCCGGCCGTCCAATAGCGGTGGCAGACCTTGCAGAAGTGTCGAGGCTGGTTGACGCTGTAGTTATTGAAGTAACAGAACCTCGTCTCCCGGCTCTTACACCGAGGGCACGGCAACACCGCCGCCGCGGTCGCCGCTGATCTTTTCTTCGAAGGATTTTTGTGGGCCACAATAAAAGTACCGAAGAGCTTAATAAAGCCTGGTGCTTTGTCGCCGCCACCCATGTCGACGTCGGCCATGGCCGCCGGAGTAACAGAGAAGATGAAACTGTTGCGTTAATGGTTGGTTGTTATAAAAAGAGTTCACGTATGAGAGGAATATATAAGAGGGTTCTGAAGATTTGGTCCTCTCCATTTAGCATAACATTAGTCATTGCGACAAAAATCAAAACAATAATTTTTTTTAAAAAATATTAATGAGTCATAAGTCAATATTTGAGAAATTGGTAGATTAGTATTATATAATTTTATAATATATAGTTAGTAGATTTACTTTATGAAAACAAACTATTTATTTATTTATATATTGGATATCTAAATATTTATATTTATTTTTAATCACATCAATATATATATATATATATATATATATAAGAATTAAAAATGTGTGTAAATAAGATGGTATAATATGAACTTAAAATCTTAAATGATGGTTTCATTCACACAGAAATCAATGATTTAGTACAGCACAAGAAGGCATGCACCAAGAGTGTAGGAAATTCAAGTTCTATTTTCCACGCTTTGAATGTTTATTTCACATTCCCAGGAGATTGTCTGGTTAGAAGATTTAGCGAGATTGAGGCTAAATCTTACAATATATATTAGGCCGCATAAATCCAATTGCCTTCTTAAATCTAGTTTTCCTCTAAATTTAGAACTCAATCCCGGATTTGAAAAAAATCTTGGGGGGAGTAGGATTTAAGAGATGTACATCAATACTCCTCATTGTTCCACTTATTCTCTTTGATTTAAATCTTAGTGCAAAAAGTTTCTCCAAAATCAATTCTATAAATCTGAATGAAGCCTTTGCAAAAACTTTAACTTTATACCTTTCATTTGCTTTGCATTTGAAAGTGCATACCCAGTTGCATCTTATTAACCTCTCTTCTTTTCGTAACTCTAACATCTTTCAAGTCTGATTTTCCAACAGAGCCATTTGCACTGTACTAGATAGAGTATACCCATTCGCATCCAATTAATTTTTTTCCTTCTGGTAATTCTATCACCCCCTAAGTTTGGTTTTCTTTTAGAACTCTTAATTTTTTTTCAATCATGATTTTTTCCATTCTTTATTCTGAAGTGCTTCTTGGATGATCTTGGAATCTTGATATTAATTATCTCAATGAGAAAGGCTTAATGGGATGAGGATAAGTTGAAGAGACAAATCAGATTAACTATTTGATGTTCGTTCACTTTTTACAATGATATGAAGACAAATATCATTCTCATTTTTTATTGACAGAGATGGGCAATATCTTTATTACATGGTGATTGATCTTGCACAGATTCTAATGGTTGAGTATGCGTTGGTTCAAGGTTGGATTATTTCCTCATTCTCGAGTAAATAGGCAGGGCATTGTTAGGGTTGCTTTTAGAATAGGCTAAAGCTATCTGAAAAGGAGGGTTTATCGAAGCTATTTAGGTTGCATGGATAGAAGTTGGGTGGCCATATAATGGTATAAAGGCTTGATGTTGATATTGTTGTTGTTTATAGAAGTTGGGGGATCAAATTTTAAAAAATTAAGGTTATCTTCATTCCAAGACTTCTGTTAAATGCAACCTTGGTTATAGAATCCTTGATTTTTAACAAAAATAACAAATCAGAAGATAAAAGATTTTCTAGAATATGGGTGATAATAACCTTTTACCGTCAAGGAGTATCCAAGAAAAATGTATTTCAAGGCTCTGGGATCAAGCTTAGTGTTTTAATGATATTGATGCATATGGATGTAGGCAACGCTCCCAAAGGTTTTTAGTGGGCGTTTTCATTGTTTTATATTGGGATAGAAATTTCTAAGGGTTTTGCTAGTCGTTTTATTTATAATATTCTACTAGGAAGATTGCTCATTAAAATGTGTTAGTTTAAAGCAGCTTCTCTCAAAAAAAAATTATAACTCCTTTCAAAGTGTAAGGCCCAAAGATCTCAAGCAGATACTAACTTTTTTTCTAATACCCCATTTTATTCTTGATTCTCTGTACATGAGAATTCACGGATAATACATTTTTCTTGGGAATAAAGGATAAGATTTTATTAAAATATTCACTCTGTTATCATAAATAATATGTTTAATATTAATTTTGAGTATGAATTAATTTATGGAACATAAAGAGGATTGAACTCACATTATATTTACACTTTATTAAGAATAACAAGGTAGTGCATGTGTAATGAATATTAAAAAAATAAATCACCTAGCCCCATTAATATTAGCCATATGAGATGAACCCCAAACATCAATATGGATTAAGGAGAAATATATGGAGGCATTTGAGTGGCTTAAATGATAGGATATTTTATGATATTTGGCCATTTGATATACCTCACAACAAACTCTTCAATTTTTATTTTATTGAATAATGCAGGAAACATATATTGTGTTTTACTCATATATTTTTAAGGAGAAATATATGGAGGCATTTTAGCATGTATGATGGAAAATTGGTGTTGTTTTATGACTCATATAATGTTCAGTCGCATAAGCTCATCAGGTTAAATGGTTATTCTCTTGAATATTTCTTTATACAATTAGATGACTTGCATTAAGGGTTTTAAAATTGCAGTAACCTCATTAATTGAGGTATAATGGTGAATTACACGTTTGATCTACAATTATGAGTTGGACAATCATACACATCGTATATTTGGGTGCAAACATCCTATGTGTTTAATTAGAAACCTCGTACCTAATGGCCATTATTTATTGTTCGAGGCTTCTGCTTCAAATTCTGGAAAGTAGCGCTATTCATGACCAATGTATTACTAAATGCATTTATTTTGATGGTTCAAACCGACGGATAAATGTGCACAATGTTATATAATTAAGCAACAGCTCTCACCATTTCCAAAAAACAAAGAACACTGGGATTAAAAAGAAGCAAAAAAGGGCCTCAACTATCTATCATATTCAACACCTTTCTTACAAGAAAAACACACATAAATAGCGCAAAGATCCGGCTACAACGCAAGGTGATGAAGAATTTGGGGAAGGCAGATGCGACTTACTAGAGTTGCCGCAGCCGACGACGAGGAGGTGATGGGAACGACGGATGTAGACATCGAAGAGAGGGGCTAGGGTTTTGTACTTCTGGTACCAGTCGAAAGGGCCCGGATCTTCGCTGTAACGCTGATCCCAATAGGATGGCTCACCGTACGCGTGCGTCGCCGTCGAAGAAGACATCTCTCTCTCTGTTTCTAGCTCGAACTCCGTGAGCGTAGCCGTGGAGATGAACGGCCGTTGCTTCGGGAAACAAAAGCATCCACAGTACATATCATTATATATATGAAATTTGACTTTCTACTTTGCATAATGCTTCTTATAAAAATAATAGCTTTGATCAAAACAACCTTATTTTTTAGGCTTTCTATTTATTCAAAGTAAATACTGTATATTCATTTAAATATTTTAGGAGAATTCTATTTTATTTGAATTATATGTGCACATTATTTAAATATCATTTATAACAAATTTGAATAAAATTTAAACAATATCTAACAATAATAGATATAATAGACTATATATTGTAGTGCAATCATAGTAGCTAAAGCATAATTATTTATAAGGTAGATAAAATAGAGTAATCAATAAATTATGACATCATAGAGAACTACTAAAGCATGTATGATTATGACGTACCAATTTATAACACAATAAAATAATATAGGAATGATGATATAGTGTAGAGATATTATAACAATTATGACTCAACAGATTATAAGATAACAAGCATTACATTAAATTTAAACCATAATAAATCACAATACTGACCATTATATCATTCATGTTCCATTATATTAAATCCAATTGTTATAAAGTTCCTACTATTGCAATATATGTAAAGCATAACTTTTTTAAGATATCAATGCTACTATTTTCAATATGCTCCAAAGATCCTTTAGGAGCATCTCTTACTAATGTTCCCAAGTATAAAGTGTATTGAATTCCCTTTGAGTTTTCCACCAATCCTCATATATTAGAAACTTCTTCAGCTTTCTGTCATTCTAAAGTTGTACTATAATCAATGAGAATACATATCCTAATTGAATTAATCATCATTTTTTCTCACTCTCAATAAAGAATACTATTATAGCTAAAGCACAACTCACCCCTGTGCTTGAATACTGCTCCACTATTCTGCTAATAATATTATGGAAATAAATGTTATGTTATGTAAGCCTTTTAAATCATATGTTATCTTAATAAATCCCTTATGTAGCAATATGCAATCTAACTCATAAATTAATTAATCTTTTGAATTCTTATTTGTGAGTAAGACCTCCACATTCAGCCATAGTCGTAACTTGTCATGCTTCTATCTTCAAAAATATTTATAATATCTAGTTATCTCATTTGAGTCTTGAGCGAGCTTTGGTGGATCGGATACCTAAAGTAATAGAATTTTATACACTCTAGATAATACGTGTCTTCACACTATAATTTTAATTATGTATTATCTATCCATTTAACACTTTTCTATGCCTATTTATAGGCAGTTTTATTCCAGAAATATTATATTTAATAGTTGCCTCTATATTAGCCACAATAACTTGACATAGTTATCCTCTTGAAACACCACAAAAAAAAATGCTTAACCTTTCTATCATTGTCTCTTCAAATTGTACATTGTATAAGATGGTTCTCACACCAGAATGAAAATTAACCTCCTAATCATAACTTGAAAATTTTAGAAATTGACTAAAATTTAAGATAAAAGGATTTACTATATTTTTGTAATTTTAAAATTATTTATTTTTTTATAAATAAATAACTATTATTACATAGACGCAAAATATATCATTATTAACAATACATAATTTAATTTTTTTTAATGTTTTCTATAGAAATTACAAACGCAATTTTCATTTTTATGAAAGACGCAAAATCATTTTGTGCATCTTCTCCTTTTAAATTTTTGTTAGTTATTGCTCCCTTCGTAAATAGTAATAATAACAATATATTTATTTATTTATTTATGTTCTTTTTTTAAAATTCTGCCTTTGAAAGGCTTGTAAAGCTTAAAAATGATATTTAAAATAAATTATCTATATACAAACAATCCTTTCATAATTATTTATGCATGAAGTGTGCTTGACTCGCTCGTGTTCAAATTATTCATTAAATAAGTAAGGCGATATTGAATAGTTATTTTTAACTTTTTCTCTTATTTAGTCAATTAAGTTGAGCCTCGTTCAATTCATATGGGGCTTGAGATTTTTTTTAGGGAAAAAAAGAAATGCATTAAAGAGTAAGAAAAATACACCGCAAGACCAATTAATGACCACATAGATAAAAATTACATCAAGAAGCGTACAATAAACGATCGGGCCAACCAGTCTTAACGAAAAAAAAAATAAGAAACTCCTCAGTCAATAGGACTAAGATGCCCCTGGCTGTCAAGCTTGGGACCATCCAAGGAGGTAAAAAGCAAACAGCCAAAATACCACAGAACCACATAGGTGTTGCGGATCTATGGCTTATGATTTTGATGATAACAAACATTCTTTTTCTCTACGACTGCCTTATCTACTGACATTTTCAGGTTCACACGATCGGACTGCGATTTGGAACCAGCTTAAGATTGGGTAGATTAGGTCTGAGTCAGTTTGTACCATTTTTCCTTTCTT
>NW_021579265.1:35297-51498 GCF_001605985.2 Dendrobium catenatum
AAGGAGAGAGATTGGCTTCGGATGACAATGTCCTAGATATTGGCAGGAGTTGGGATCGTCAGGCGGATTTGATCTGGAATCAGTCATAATTGTTTTCCTTAAATTCCAGCGAAATTTTGGAAAGATGACCGTGGGATTGTCCTGGACGATATTTTTAGTCAGACGATCCCTGGATGTCAAATATGTTATGTTTATTGATCTGGGGTAGATTCTTTCTGTATTGAGCCTATCGTCTGCGATGACAAATGTCCAAGACGATGTGTTTTGCATATATGACGTGTTTAAAATGAGGTGATACTTAGGGTTTTCTATTTGAAAAATGTCCGGCCATATAAATCGTTCCGGATCGAATGTTAAAAACAGTAAAGCTCTAGGGAAGCAGATTAGAAACTTTATACTTTAAAAAAATCAGGAGCCAAATAATACAATGATCGGAGTTTGAGAGGGAGAAGATCCTATGAGGGAGAGAAACTCAAGGGAGTGTGGAGGGGATTCCACACTGTTGCTCCGGCAAACTCGCACCTTAATACCATTGGATTTAAGGCTTGTCTCGAGGTAAGTTCACCAAAGAAGAAGATCTCTTTGGTGTCAAAGGACCCGGCGACTCCGCCGCACCGGGGAAGGTGGAAGTGATTTTGTAAGGGCTTCTCCGCCTAGCTGTGGGGGCTAAAGGAGAGACACTTTTGTAGTGCAATACTTGGAGGGTGCCTCCAAGGAGTGGACGTAGGTCAAGGTTTGACCGAACCACTATAAATCCGGTGTGTTCTTTCTTTATTACTTCCGCACTTTTAATTTTCGCACTTTGGTTTTTATTGTGACGATATTGGTTTGAGTTTTGTGTTAGTTTTTATCAATTCACCTCTTTTTCTTAATTAGCCTTGGACCAGTTCTATAGGGCTTAACATCCCTAATGAACTTTCAATAGGTTGCCAACGAAGCCATGACCGTCTAAAGGGCTTGCAGGAAACCTGCTTCATCATAGTCCTAAACAAAAACCGATGCTGCTAAGAAGCCAAAATCAGTAACAACCAACAAAGGAAAAAAGAGAAATGCCAAAAAGAAAAATAATGTCTTTTTGGATTTGTTTTTACTACGCTTAACATTATTTTTGGAAATAGTCAATTTTGACTCCATAATATCTTCCCCATCATGCAAAAAATTGTCCTCCTCTAACCATTACTATCGTTTCCAATGCTTTAAAGGCTACATGATAGCAAGGGGAGAATTGTGGAGCTTAGGTGCCCAACCTCCTCAAAATTTAAGGAAATAGAACCATCTCTTAACACCTCCTCAACCTTCTCACTAGTAGGACTAACCATCAAGTTCAAGCAACAGTTATCAGTATTCAACGGCTCAGAAACGAGCACATTGGGCTCCATAACATCCCCAGCCGAAGTTGAAACATTCAAGTTATTGCAGCCCACAGGAGTCATAGCCCCATCCAGAACAACAAACTAGTTGTCCAGAACAACCAGAGCATCAGCAATAGTCAAAGAGGCATCATGCAATTCAGTCTCCACCACACGATCTAACACAAAATCAGGCCGAAGAGCCTCACCAACAGCAAAGTTCAATTCCGAATCCTTAGACGAATCAGAAACAATATTAATTACTTCATCAACAGAATTAATAACAATAATGTCATAGACCACAACATTCCCGTTATTAATATTAGAGGGACACAAAATTTGAGCTCCATCAATGTCATCACAAGAAACTGATTTTTCTACCTTATCACCCTCACAGTTAACTTCACATTCAACGAGTTAGAAATTATAGGAACAACATTTAGCGGGGCAACCTAAAGAGGTCGGCAATCACCACTAAATGTCCCAAACATTTACACGAAGCACAATAGTCAAGGAAATCTTCCATCGACACATGTTGAATATAGCTTAGGTTCTCAGGACCCAACAAAACTTTATCGGGATAATATTTCGTGATGTCAAGCTCAACAAGCACACGAGCTACAAATGATCTAGAACCCATGGAAGTAGTCAAATCAAACTTCAGCAGCCGACCAACCAAACCAAAAAGGAGACCCAAATAGGGATCACAAGCGACCCAACACCAACAACAACCAGAGGAGACCATTTGGTCAACTTTATATAAAAATTTTGAACTAGGTAGGAACAATGACAGAAAATTCTATAGTAATCAAGTTCATTGCTCAACTTGATCAAGACATGTGTATGATCAAGTAAAGTTACAGAAACCTCACCCGAAAGCTTCAGGGAGAAGAAAAACCTACGAATAGAATCTAGTGAAGGCCTCTTAGAAGGCAAAAATCCAATTAAGGAAAATTGAAAAGGCAGCGCCATGGCATTGATTTCATCATCTGAAATCCACAGCGAAGGTAAACCATGAAGCGAAGAAGGTCATGAAAAACGACCATCAGAGGAGCAACCAGCAAGAGCCTCGAGAAAAGACTGAGATTTGAACGATTAATCCAAAAAATCAGGATCGCACTACCGTTTCCCCAACATTCCGGTGAGAAAGACTAAAGGCACCGAAGCAAAATCAAAACGAAACACAAAAACACCACATGAAAAGAGAACAAGGGAAGAAAAACTCCCTAGAGCATCGAGGAGAGCACGACCCAACCGATCGAGGAGCGTCAAAATCGCCCAGGCGGGAGCCCTAACTAAGAGAGAAGCCGATGAGTAAGAATGATTATTTTCTCTCTCTATTATACGAAGCTTGAGCTTGTTATCAGCTCCAAACAAATATACCTCTTTAAATTTATATTATTAATTTTCTATTATTTTTTAAATTTTATTAATTAGTTAGTATATAAGCAGAATGATTTTATAGTATTTGGCTTGTAATTTATTTATATCTTGTTGTGGAAGACATCGGCTAAAAAAGTAACTTTTTAAAAAAATATTATAGAAAATAACTTCCTAACATGCAAACTTCTTAAAAATAGTGTAAAAAAATACCCAAATTAAAATCCTAATTGCAATAAAAAGATGAAATATACCTTAGACGAGAGGAATACATGAACAGCTATAACAACAACAACATAAAACATTTGTCTCACTATTAAAAATAAAGCATGTCTCACTACATGAGGTCAACTACATGAATCCTTTTTCTCCATTCTGTCATATAAAAAGTCAAATTATCATTTAAATCTAATAAAAAATATCATTTCTAATATTATCTAACCAAGTCTTTTTTGATATATCCCTACCTTTCTTAATTTAAGTCAAATCTAATACATCTACTTCCTAATCAGGTCATCGGAAGACCGTCATTTTATATGATATGAATCCAACCTTTTTGACTACATGAATAACTAATAAAAAATTTATATAGCACGCCTCTCAAAATAAATTTAATGATTATAAAAGCCTATTTTAATGAAATTTGAGTCAAATATAGGACTTAATTCATACAAAAATAAAATCATTCATTTTCCTATATAATTCAAGTGTCAACAAACACATAATTCTCAATCTCACGCGCAAAAAAAAAAAAAAAAAAAAAAAAAAAGATTAAGATATATGCTAACCCAAATCAATGAGTTTTACACTAATTAGATTTACTTTAGGATGAATACAATATATAAATAATGAATTAAAATTTATATTACACCCATCCTAAAATAAACCAACCCGATGATTGGAGAGCTCATCCTGCTTAAAGTTGAGAAAATGTCAGTGCCGCTAACATCTCTTTGGGTGTGGGCTACAAAATTGAAGGCAGCTTAATTAAACCATTATCAGAAGATATCAGCGAACAGGGGATGAAAAGAAGATAACAAAGAAGTACACGACGAATCCTGTAAGAAGTATTCCCCCATAAATGAAAACTTGCGAAGAACGTGCAGGAAATTTGTACTCGATCTGACAGCACCTCATTTTATCCTTTTCAGCAACTAAAACGCGCTTTACATAACTGTATATATATCATCAATAAAAAAGCCAAATAAATTAATAAGTAAACAAATAAATAGCGCAGGAAGAGCAGCAGATTTAAGTTACACAGGCAGAGAAGTCCATAAGTTAATGATCGAAAGCAGTAAAACACAAAAAAAACCAGAGAAATTAAGGAAAATATAACATAAAAACTCTAGAAGTTCATTAAGAAAGAAGAGACGGAAAATTATATGATGCCCATGAGTCCAAATATCAATTGAGAGTGAGAGAGGAGCCAAAGCTTATTTTCTTCATTGATGTTTTTGATAGAAAACACATGATTGCATTTCAAGTAAATTCTATCAAGATAGCAAAAACACCGAGAAATCTCCCCGATTCCAATGAAAAACCAATAAAAACAGTAATTTTATTGCAAGAAAACAAACTAGTGAAACTACGGAAGAAAATAACAAGATACAATTGATCCTCTATTCGAAAGGAGGATCGATCTCTCACAAATCGCTGGACGCCGCTAGAGCTCAAAGAAAACCTATGAGATCTCAAATTTCAGCCAAATTCAAGATGCTCTAACCCTAGCAAAACAAACTATTTAATGCATAAAAGTCAAAAGGAAATCCCTAAACAGTCCCTACATTCAAATTTCCCTCTTAACTCCATCAAAAATCCTTTATAAACAACTCACACACGCCCAGGCATGCATTCGGCGCATATAGGAGGCGGAAATGTCCGTCTCTGTTCATGTAAGCCGGTCCCGTTGGACCGGCTGGACCAGTCTAACAATTTTCTTTCTGTAGTGCTTTGACATTAATAAAATTTGTCGAATAAAAAGACTCCTAATAAGCATCAATAATCTATAAATTAAGAGGACTCACAATAACCTATTAGGTTACAAGTTATATTCATTCCTTAATATTTACATTCACGAAGTAATGGATAAGGAAACTTACTGATCAGTATATATGGTACTCTGGAATATGTCGGTACTGTTTTGGTATGCATCTTCAAACCGGTGATCATATAGAAGTGCAGATAAATCCACCAATTGTTCCTCAATTTTCTGTTGAAAGAAGTGTTTTTTAAAATGTACAAATAAGATGCAGACACTCAGATAGTCGCAGAGTAGACATTAGTTTACTTACATCCAAATATTGTTCTAAGCGCTCTACAAGCTCATGTGGAAACGGTTCTGGTAAATTTGTAACCTTTTTGTAAAACTTTTCCAACCACAGATCAGTTGCAGACCTATTTCGCTTTCCTTTCACAGGCTCACCAAGTGGAGTCTTGAGGTGCTCGGATGCAAAAGACTGAACAGCCTACACAAGCATAGGAATTCATTAATTTCATTTCAACCTTGACATGGGCGATAGAAAAAGAAAAAAAAGTGACTAGTTTGGAGACGATATGATACTTCTGAAGTATCCCTTATTTTGCGAAGAGCAGCATCAACATTTGCATATATGGAGCTTCTCTGCAATAGCAGAAGATCGAAAAAAGGTCATCCATTTGGTTATACTTGATAGGTTATCTTAGAACCACATATAACAAATATATCTTTGTATATATTCTTCTATACAAAGAATAGTTACAGCCTTACCAAGGCAACATCCTGTAGCATTTGACTAATTTTAGATGTATTGGAGAATGGTCCGTATGGATGACAACCAGAAGCCCAAAGCCAGTTAACAATGGGTCTTTCATGTATATGTGATGCTCTCTCATAAGGCGCACTTAAACCTCCAACTGCTGATGCTAATCCTGCAAGGATGTGACGCTGTGCCATGGAGGGAAAGGCATACTGCTTTGTTGTTTCAGAAACATAGCTGTGAATATATGAATAAGTTGACCTCATAAAGGTAAAAACACTATAACAGAGACCCAACTTCAAAGAAAAACTCTCAAACAAATGGAATAAAGGAATACTCTGCATGTGCATTCATCTTCCAGATTTTCTAAAGAGAGAAATTAATAATAACTTTAAGCAAAAAGCAATAAACAGCTTTTAAGAGAATAATGCTTTGTTTGGGATGGCTTTCTTATTGCTTTTTAAAACAGCATTTTAATACAAAATTTTTAATTTGTGTACTAAAATGCTGTACTAAAATGCTGCTTTAAAAAGCACTAGGAAAACCATCCCAAACGAAGCCTAAGGCTTAGTTTGGGACGGCTTTTTTATTGCTTTCTAAAACGGAGTTTTAGTACAAAAATAAAAAAATTTGTACTAAAACTCCGTTTTATGAAGCAGTAAAAAAGTCGTCCCAAACGAAGCCTAAATGTCCGACACCATCTGACAACTTGGATGTCCTGCAATCACAAAGGTATTGAGAAATAAGTAACACAGTTTCATCTAACCTTAACTCAGGATTTCCCAACTCCAGTTGCTAAACCAAATTCCAGTACAGAAAGTTAAATTAACCATTCTTTAGTGATGGGAGAGCATGAAAAATAGAAGAGTAATGAAATGAGGCAAGTCCCTTCTCTATCTATCCTGGTTTTGCAATTATTGTGCATATTAATCTCTTACAAAATAAGATGCTTAGAATTTTTTTTATTGCGTACCGGCATCTTATTCCAGAAAAAGGAAGCCAACGCGTATTGCTATAACACTATGTTTTTCAATCTCAAAAATCCTTAGTGAATGTGCTTTTCCATGCTTGCAGTAACTCCAGAAAAATTCTCAAAGGACGTATTTAAGTTTGCAAGAGGAAAGAAGATAAGCAAGAAAAGATGAGCACGGCCAGCTAAATATTTCGCTAATTACTCCTGTTGGCTGCGTTTAAGCTCGTCAGATGAAATTCTATGAGGACTCATTGAGATTTGTCATTTGGTTTGAAAATAATTTCAGGCATGGTAAACAGAATTCAGCTAGGGTGTGGATACATTTCAATTTAGTTCATTCTACACGCACTTTTTCATAATAATCTAGCAATATAAGTTAATACCAAGATAACCACTAGTAGTAGTTCTCGAAACTGCTGACAATATTTAAACCGTTAACAATTGCAGTATTTTGTTGAAGTTGCAAGTAGTAGAGTACGTCTGGATT
Organism: Dendrobium catenatum; assembly: GCF_001605985.2. Classification (NCBI taxonomy): domain Eukaryota; kingdom Viridiplantae; phylum Streptophyta; class Magnoliopsida; order Asparagales; family Orchidaceae; genus Dendrobium; species Dendrobium catenatum. The sequence continues at coordinate 42,225 of NW_021579265.1, forward strand.
CCGGAATCTTTAGGTATAAAAACTACAAGTAGTTTATGATAGTGACACAACCATACTAATCAGATAAAGTCAAATTCTAGAATAAGGACGCAATCGTCAACTAAGCACATGTTGAAAAAAAGTTTCTATGTTTTTTTTTCAGAGGTTTTATAGAAGGGCAGCTTTGTGGCCATAAATTTTATTAAGCAGGTTCTTTAAAAAAAAAAAAAACCTTATAAGAGATATATTTAGGGCACCTTAAAGGTATCTTCTCATTATCATGCTGAAGGACAATAACTACATCCTTGCTTGTCCACACAAGGCTTTCATCTTCCATCAAAAGGTTTGCGTCAACACCAGCCATAGATAGCACAAACCTATCAAGAGTAGCAAAAAACTGGTAAATTTATCTACAAGATTTTCAACAAAGCTTTAATGAACAGTCATGTAAAATCATGCAGAATATCAGGAGATGACCTCAATGCACCAATGAAAACCAAGAATATATTGTTCGCAATTAATACTTCACAAATGAATTACCTTCAACATTATTCCAGCAATCTAATCACAAAATCCAAACTGAGATGATTGTATATAAAATTTAAAATATAAATGGTAAGTAACTCACAGTTTTAATATTTCAAGCAGATCCATAAAAAAGAAAAAAGAAAAAGACAGTACAATTCAAACTTTTTACAGGAAACAACTTTAGAAGGTACACCACCATGGCCTTTCTACATTTGTGAAATCCAGTGAAAAAATCCATAGAGTATCAAGGGAATGCAGCACCAAATAGATAAATAGACAAAATTGTGCATATGTACAACTACAACATGCAGCTAGAGGAAAAAGTAGTCCATGCATCCACAAAGGACAAATGTTTTCATAATTGGAGCCATGCCCATCACCACTAAAATTGATAAATTTCAATTAAATGAACTCTTGGATAAGTGATGATACCACATTTGGAATAGCCCAAAGACTTTTTTTTAATTTGACATCATCATCAGTCATATCTCAACTATGTCGGCTTTATGAATCATCATACTCTAGTATTTCTTCTTTTGTATTACATAATATTTATAAACCTGTTATGTGCAAATCATTTTGCACAACTTATATACATGTTACCTTTGAGCTACCAATAACATTCAGAAGATCACATAACATTCAAAGGTAAGATAAGTAAAATGGACATAAAATTTTCTCTCTCTCAAATTTCACATATCATGAAAATGATTAAAAATACTTTTATAAACTTCTATATTATTCTGGTTTTTGTTGCAAACAGAGGGAAGAATAAAGTTGAGCTTGAGTGAGAATCATGTTTTGGATTTGATACTTCAAGTTTTGATATTTAGTTTTGATGTAAGTTGTGAATCATGATAAGGTAATGTGTTAGACCGGTCCAGAGAGGATTGGGAGAGTGCGATCCTCCTCTCGAATAGAGGATCCTTGTATCTTTGCTATTTTCCTTGCATCTACTAGTAAAACACAAGCTTTTTCTCCACTATTTCTCTCAGATTTGCTATTTTTTTTCCACTGTTTTGTGCCAATTCCTGCTGTGGACAGCAGGTTCTCACTGTTTCTTGCGTCGAAAGTGGTTAGGAAATACTTGAAATCAAGTATTTCCTATCAAATTGGTATCAGAGCAAGTCTTGGGACCAATCGTGGGCTGTTTTTGACAAATTTCAGCGGCTGAAATTTGTGCCGGCGAAGAGGAAATTGCTGAAATTTTTTTCAGACCTAGAGATCGTCATCAAATTTTCAAGCCGTAAGAGATGGCGGCTAAGAAGGTGGACGCTTTGGAGGAGCGAATTGAAGGGGAAATAAATCAAATCAAGGAGACCGTGAAGGAACGAATGTCTTCCATGGAGGGGCAAGTGTCCGATCTACGAGAAATGATGAAGAAGATGTTGGAGTTTCAAACCCAATCGGCGGCATCTGATGCAAAAGGGCCAGCAGAGAAGAACACCAACTCTTAAATCCATCGGGAGGAAGAGGAGGTGGAAATCGTGGAAGGAAGTAGGGGAAGGCCTCATTTGGAGCCCTTCCAGAGGGAGGAGAGAGGAGGAAGATATGGGAAAGGCAAGACTATGGAGGTGTGGAGCCAAGAGGTGCTGGTTGGGAGCACCGGGGGGGGGGGGGTTATTATGGACTTCAGGGGGCTTTTTTTGACGATCGGAGAGGGGATCTTGAAGGGGGATTGGGGCATGGTAGAGCCAGGGAAGAACGGGAGACATGGGGGGGCCAAGGCACATGGGAGAGGGGAAATTATGGAGGATTAAGGGGAAATGGAGGGGATCAGAAGGTTAGGAAAAGAAATTGAAATGCCCATTTTTTGAAGGGAAGGATCGCTATGGGTGGATCTACAAGTGGAGTACTTTGGCTGTTAGACGGGGATTGACGGAAGAGGAAAGTTATCGGCAGAGGTTTGTTTGTCTGGAAGGGAAGGCACTCTCTTGGTACGCTGAGTGGAGTGATCAGAGGAGGCCTATTCGGAGCTGGGGAGAATTCAAGGACAGTTTGTTAGAGCGTTTCCAAACCGATCGGGGAGGAACTTCTACGAGGCAGTTCTTTTGCCCTAGAAAGAGGGGTCTGTGGCAGACTATCGGAGAAGAGGTTTGAGGCATTTGGCCACGCGGGTGGAGCGCTTGTCCGAGACGTGCTGGAGGGAAATTTATGAAGGGGTTAAGACTGAGGTGTGAGCAGCGGTGAAGGTCCTAATGCCCAGGACTAAGGGGGCCATGAAGCTTGTCACAGTTGGTCGAAAATCAAAAGAACATGGAGAAGGGAGCGAGGAGTAGTAGTAGCTCAGGAGGCACTTACAGGTGGACGACTACCCACCTAGCCACCAGGGAGCTTCTCAGGAGGGATGAAAGAAAATTCCAAAGGAAAAAACACAGTAAGGAGAAAATGGGGGGACAATTCAGAGGCTCACTGACAAGGATAATGCTAAGAGAAAGAGAACGAAAGGGCTGTGTTTCCGATGTGATGAAAAATACATTGTCAGGGCACAAGTGCAAGGATGCGAATATTTCAAAGTTCTCCTCATTTGCGAAGACGAGGAAGACGAAGAGGGTGGGGGAGCGATTCAGAGGTGGAGGAGGAAAAGATGCAATCTGAATGTGGCAGAAGTCTTCTCAACTCTGTAATGTGGGATTCACTCGAGTCACACTAATGAAGGTGAAGGGAGATTAGCTGACCATGGAGTCGTGGTGTTGATTGATAGTGGGGCAACCAACAATTTCATTTCACCCAGATTGTGGAGCTGTTGGATATGAAGTTAGTGGAAACTGGGGCTATGGGGTGATGATGGGCACTTGGAAGGTAGAACTGAGAGAGGAATCTGCAAAGAAGAAGTGGTGCGTGAAAATCCAAGGCATACAAGTGAAGGAAGACTTCCTTCCCTGGAACTGGGGAGTATGGATGTCATCCTAAGGATGAAGTGGTTGCAGACTTTGGGGGAAACCAAAATCAATTGGGGCACACTGCGGATGGAGTTGGTGAAGGTGGAAGGAAATGGTGATTCAAGGGGATGCAGGACTGACCAAGGCAGGGGTTTCTCTTAAATCCCTAATCAAAACAATTCAGGAAAAGGGAAAGGCTACTTGGTGGAATTACACCGACTAGAGGGAGTGAGTGTGGAGGATGGGGAGACATACCCCTCTCTGTGCAGCTTGATCGAGGAGTTCGAGGAGGTTTTTCAACCCCCCTAGGGTTGCCACCACCCAGGGAGCAGAAGCACGCCATCACATTAAGAGAGGGAGTGTCGTCGGTCAGCGTGCGACCTTACCGTTGCCCTTAGTTCAAAGGATGAAATAGAAAAGTTGATCAGAGAAATGCTGGAAGCAGGGATCATCAGGCCTAGCACCAGCCCGTTCTCTAGTCCTATTCTATTGGTAAAAAGAAGGATGACAGTTGGCGGTTTTGTGTAGACTACCGCGCACTCAACAAGGAAACGGTACCTGATAAGTTTCCCATACCAGTGATTGACGAATTTGTTGATGATTGAGTGGAACGGTGATTTTCAGCAATATCGACCTGAACTTATACCATCAGATTCGAATGAAGAAAAGAAGATGTGCCCAAGACCGCTTTTAGAACTCATGAGGGCCATTATGAGTTCCTGGTGATGCCCTTTGGCCACACAATGCTCCAGTCACTTTCCAGGCACTCATGAATACGATTTTCAAACAGTATCTGAGGCGATTTGTTTTTTGGTTATTCTTCGATGACATCTGAGTGTATAGCAAAACAGAGGAAGAGCACTGGGGGCACTTGAAGAAGGTGTAGAGGTTCTCCAGGAGCACCAGCTGAGGGCTAACTTGAAGAAGTGTTGCTTCGCACAAGCCAGTGTGGAGTACTTGGGGTCATGTGATTTATCTAAGGAAGGGGTAGCAGCAGATCAGTCAAGATTGAGGCCATTGCTTAAGTGGCCACTGCCCAAAAATCTAAAGGGAGCTGAGGGGAATTTCCTAGGGCTTTACAGAGTACTACAGAAGATTTGTGAAGGGATACACCACTATAGCTTGGCCACTCACTGAGCAGTTGAAGAAAGATGGATTTTATGGGGGGAGGCAGCAACGACAGCATTTGAGCAGTTGAAGAAAGCTATGACCACAGTTCCAGTCTTAGCTTTACCGAATTTTACTAGAGCCTTTATAGTGGAGACAATGATGCATCAGGATACGGGCTGGGAGCAGTGTTGATGCAGAGTCACAAGCCCATTGCATATGTCAGCCAGGTGTTGACTGCCAGAGCCCAGCTAAAAACTGTCTATGAGAGGGAGTTGATAGCAATTGTTTTGGTCATCCAGAAGTGGCGTCCTACTTACTTGGAAGACATTTCATGTCCAGACCGACCAACAGAGCCTGAAATATTTGCTGGAGCAGCGCATGGTAACAGAGGAGCATCAGAGGTGGTTATCCAAACTGCTCGAGTATGATTTTGAGATTCAATACAGGCCATGGGTAGAAATAAGGCAGCAGATGCTTGTCCAGGTGCATGGGTTAGCTGCAGACAGTGGCTGTGTCAATCCCAATGATGCTAAATTGGGAAGCCATAAAGGAGGAGAGTGCTAAAGACGAGGAATTAAGCAAGATTCAGAGCTGACTTAGTGAAGGAGAGGAGGCCATCCAGGGTACTCGTTGGAGGAGAGATTGTTGTATCAGGGGAGGATTGTGTTGCCCAAAACGTCAGTACACATCCACAATTGCCTCCGGGAGTTCCATGGAACTGCAGTGGGAGGTCATTCATGAGTGCTAAAGACTTATAGGAGGCTAGCGGCAGAGTTGTAATGGAAAGGTATGCATAGAGATGTGGAAGAGATGGTATCCAGGTGCGAGATTTGCCAAAGAAATAAGTATCTCGTGATGTCACCAGGGGGTTACTGCAGCCATTGGCATTACTAGGACGAGTCTGGGAGGAGATATCTATGGACTTCATTGATGGGCTACCCGATCTGAAGGATTCACTATGATTTGGTGTAGTGGATAGACTGAGCAAATATGCTCACTTTATTCCTCTACGCCATCCATACACCGCGGTGACAGTAGCGTCAGTTTCATCAGGGAGAATAATCAGACTACACGGGGTGCCAGAGGCGATAGTATCAGACAGAGATAAAGTGTTCCTCAGCCATTTCTGGAAAGAATTGTTCAGACTGTAGGGGACGGTGCTAAAGAGAAGTACGGCTTACCACCGACAGACGGATGGCCAAACAGAAGTAGTCAATAGGAGCTTGGAAACTTATCTGAGATGCTTCGCATCAGAAACACCCAAGCTATGGGCTAAATGGCTTCATGGGCCAAGTACTGGTACAAACACTCTTTTATTCACCTCTCAGATGACCCCATTTAAGGTGTTTGTACAGAAGGGATCCGCCCCATTGGTGCATTTTGGGAGTAGCAGCCACCCGTGTCTTCAGTAGAGGAGTACTTGGAGGAGAGGGATAAGAACTGAAGAGTTAAAAAGACATCTGTTGAGGGCTCAACAGATTATGAAGAAACAAGCTGATGGGCATCGGAAGGAATAAGGATATTCAGTTTGAGGTGGGCGAGAAGGTACTTTTGAAACTCCGCCCATATCGACAGAAAACGATCGCCAAACCGGAGGAATGAGAAGCTTGCTCCAAGGTATTTCGGTCCTTATGAAGTACTGGAGAAAATTGAGCCGTGGCATATCGTCTGAAGTTACTACCGACAGCGACAATCCATCCAGTTTTCCATGTATCCCAGCTAAGGAGAGCCATTGGAAATTATACTACTAGTTCTGAGTTACCAGGGACATTAACAGATGAAATGGAAATGATATTGGAACCTTTGGAGCTCATGGAGGTTCGTCAAAAAGCAGATGGAGCCACAGAAGTCCTGATCAAATGGAAGAACCTCCCTGACTACGAAGCCACGTGGGAGCCATACGAGCGGATGAAGCAACAGTTTCCTGACTTCCACCTTGAGGACAAGATGGTTCTTTGGGAGGGCGGTAATGTTAGACCGGTCCAGAGAAGACCGGTCCACGCCGGCAATCCATTGGGCCGGCTCTGTTCGTTTACGGGAGAAGAAGACGGACGGAAACAACAGGGAGCTGGAAACCGCAAGGAGGCAATCGGGTGGGGTCCTTTGCTTTTCAAATTGAATCTTGGAGTCAAAAGGAGTGGAAGCAAGGGCAATTAGGTCCTTTTATGTTATTTTTGAATTGTATGCTTTAAGTAGGGAGAAAAGGATAGATTAGTTATGTTGAGAATTTGTGAGTAGTTCTTGTTTTATTTGGTGGCTAGGCTCTGATCGAATTCTAGAGATTGGGAGGAGTGCGATGTGATTCCTCCTTCGATTAGAATTCTTTATTTTGCTTTGTCTAGTTATATAGTACCTTGACTTCTACATATAGAGTGACTTAATCTCTTTTCCTGTCTGTGCTCAAGTTCTTTCCATGATCTGTTGCTATTTATTCTCCCATATTTTGTGCCAATTCTGCTGTGGACAGCTGTTCTCATTGTTTCTTCGTCGAAAGTGGTTAGAAATACTTGAAATCAAGTATTTCCTATCATAATGTATATAATGGAAACTTGATATTGTCTACATGAACTTTGATGTTTACTAGAAGACTTTGTAGTTGATTGAATGAAATATTTGGGATGATCTAATCATACTGGAGATGATGAATATATGATAATATGGTTGTTGGATATATATTGGGGTGTGTTTGGTTGAGTTTAGTGGAGCTCACGTGTTCAGTACTTCACAATGAATGTTCCAGTAGATATAACGAACTTACTAATAGAATATTCGCTCTTCATGTCGCTTATATACTCACAGATGGGTATTGCAGGTCGTAAGCTTACTTTATAATTTCCACTAATTTTATATATCCATATAATTATGTCTTTCCTATCATTTTTGTTGCTGTCCAACCCACCTAACTTATTTTCTCATTACCTTATCTTAAATAGAAGCTACCTAAGATCCTCTACTTCCTATGCCACATATTCCATCTTAATATTCTCATATCTTCAGCATTCAAATTGGGCCACAATGGATTTACATATTAGATATAGTTAAATAGGTCTACTATAATCTGATCAAATTGCGAGATAAACAAAGATTGAGTATAGTTTTCCATTTTGAATATCTTGCAAACTAAGCAATTTGATTAGCATTTATGCATATAAATGTGCATGTTAGCAGTTAACAGATAACAGATCAATGCGTAATTGATGAATACATCTGTGTTGCATGCACCCATATAAAGATGCATGCACCTGTATATGTTGGTAATACGCATTAAGTATAGAGAAATAAGAAATCTAATTTTCAAATGTCCATGTTGTAAACGGAAATATAATGTGCATTCTTCTTAGCTATAGGCTGCCTTCGCATGCTTGCAGAGCAGTATAAACCTGCCAAATAATCTTGAGAAGAGGTGACAATAAGAAATGCAAAAAGGACAACAAGAACATACTTTGCTGCTCGAAAGGAGTCACTTTCGTTGGCTTCGGAAAGAGATTTATTTTTTATGTACAACTCTCAGTCAGAGATAATAAGATAGGCTTAGATGCTTACACTGGGACTACTCTGGTCCCATAAGTCTTGTACACATTCCCTTGTTTCTTTTTATAATCTGCTACGCTGAGGATAGTATGACTCCCACAGCGGCTTGTGCTTAATAATGGCATCTTGTATGCTATCAGATTCATCCATCCAATGCTGTAAATTAAGTAATAATATGTTATTCTGAAATAATGCATAAGTACATGCATAAAGAGAACCGGTGTGCTGGTAAATCCTAAATATAGATGTAATGAAACAAAATGAGAAAGGATAAAAATACCCTTGATTTTCATAAAAGACCAAAATGATCCCCAACTATATTAAACAATCATTTTGGTCCATCAATTCTTTAAAGAGGAACCAAAAGTTCCCACCATGGGACTTTTTTGGTTCCTTTTTTAAGAACTTGAGGGACCTAAATGGTGATTTAATATAATTGGGGATCATTTTAATCTTTTATAAAGAGTTTAAGGGACTATTTTGATCCTTGTCCAAAACAAATCATATGACTGGACTAAGTGTATCATCCTCTAACGATCACAAACCTGACGATGGAAAAATTTGCTCGAGAGTGAAGGATCAGCAACCTCTAGTAAACCAGCAGGCAAGCATATCAGAAGAACGCTCCATCTCCTGCAACAACCATATCCAAAGAGATTTTAATAGGACAGTCTGTAGCACTAAAAAAATGCATGTTGTGGCATGTCCGCAACTCCATCAACCTTAACATATTTTAACATTTGGATGTTAATGGAATGGAAAAAGATCAAGATTATTAGCAGACAAAATAGTTACAAGAGACTTCATTCATGAATCTTCTAGTGAAAATACATGCAAAAAGTAGTGTTCAGCCAAATCTCACACATTTTAAGATGTAGATATGTGTCATCAAAGTTCTATGAGTAAACTACTACATATTTAAGATCTACACACAAACAAGTGGAAGTTAGAAAGTTATCCATATATTGTAAGAAGTTTAATATAATGGCTTAATAAAGAGTAAGAATGTAATAATAATGGTTAAAAATATTAACGAAATTATTAAACATTTTCAAAAAGAGTACGATAAATGTAAGTTTGGATCCTCACTACAAAAAAAAATCCCCATTTTAATGACACTTGTAATTTTAGATGAGTCAGTGAATTCACAAATTATACTTCTATAATATGTGCGCATATATGAATTATTAAACTACACAAATTTTAACAAATATAATATATTTTCTATTATATAGGTTTTGTTT
>NW_021579265.1:51598-100133 GCF_001605985.2 Dendrobium catenatum
GGGAGGGAGATTAAGGGAAGGATGCTTGGGTGGATCTACAAGTGGAGGTACTTTGGCTGTTGGAACGGGAGGTTGACGGAAGAGGAAAAGTTATCGGCAGCAGGTTTGTTGTTGGAGGGAGAGCGCAACTCTCTTGGTACCAGTGGAAGGATCAGAGGAGGCTATTCGGAGCTGGGGAGAATTCAAGACAGTTTGTTAGAAGCGTTTCCAAACCGATCGGGGGGAAACTTCTACGAGCAGTTCTTTTGCCCTAGGACAAGAAGGGGTCTGTGGCGACTATCGAGAGAGAGGTTTGAGCATTTGGCCGCAGGGTGGAGCGCTTGTCCCGAGACAGGTGCTGGATGGGAAATTTATGAAGGGGTTAAGACTGAGGTGTCGAGCAGCGGTGAACGGTCCTAATGCCCAGGACTAAGGGAGGCCATGAAGCTTGCACAGTTGGTCGAAAATCAAAAGAAATGGAGAAGGGGAGCGGGAGTAGTAGTAGCTCAGGAGGCACTTACAGGTGGACGACTACCCACACTAGCCACCAAGGAGCTTCTCAGGAGGGATGAAAAGAAAATTCCAAAAGGAAAAAACACAGTAGGAGAAATGGGGGACAATTCAAGAGGCTCCTGACAAGGACAATGCTAAGAGAAAGGAACGAAAGGGCTGTGTTTCCGATGTGATGAAAAATACATGTCAGGGACAAGTGCAGGATGCGAACTATTCAAGTTCTCCTCATTTGCGAAGACGAGGAGAGACGAAGAGGGTGGGGGAAGCGATTCAGAGGTGGAGGAGGAAAAGATGCATCTAATGTGGCAGAAGTCTTCTCAACTCTGTAATGTGGGATTCATCGAGTCACACTAATGAAGGTGAAGGGAGATTAGCTGACCATGGAGTCGTGGTGTTGATTGATAGTGGGGCAACCAACAATTTCATTTCGCACCCAGATTGTGGAAGGCTGTTGGAGATGAAGTTAGTGGAACTGGGCTATGGGGTGATGATGGGCACTTGGAAGGTAGAAATGAGAGAGGAATCTGCAAAGAAGAGTGGTGCTGAAAATCCCAAGGCATACAAGTGAAGGAAGACTTCCTTCCCTCTGGAACTGGGGAGTATGGATGTCATCCTAAGGATGAAGTGGTTGCAGACTTTGGGGGAAACCAAAATCAATTGGGGCCAACTGCGGATGGAGTTGGTGAAGGTGGAAGGAAATGGTGATTCAAGGGGATGCAGGACTGACCAAGGCAGGGGTTTCTCTTAAATCCCTAATCAAAACAATTCAGGAAAAGGGAAAGGCTACTTGGTGGAATTACACCGACTAGAGGGAGTGAGTGTGGAGGATGGGGGAGACATACCCCTCTCTGTGCAGCCCTTGATCGAGGAGTTCGAGGAGGTTTTTCAACCCCCCTAGGGTTGCCACCACCCAGGGAGCAGAAGCACGCCATCACATTAAGAGAGGGAGTGTCGTCGGTCAGCGTGCGACCTTACCGTTGCCCTTAGTTCAAAAGGATGAATAGGTAGAAAGTTAGTTGATCAGAGAAATGCTGGAAGCAGGGATCATCAGGCCTAGCACCAGCCCGTTCTCTAGTCCTATTCTATTGGTAAATAGAAGAAGGATGACAGTTGGCGGTTTTGTGTAGATAACAGCGCACTCAACAAGGAAACGGTACCTGATAAGTTTCCCATACCAGTGATTGACGAATTTGTTGATTGAATTGAGTGGAACGGTGATTTTCAGCAATATCGACCTGAAATTGGATACCATCAGATTCGAATGAAGAAAGAAGATGTGCCCAAGAAGCTTTTAAGAACTCATGAGGGCTCATTATGAGTTCCTGGTGATGCCCTTTGGCCTCACCAATGCTCCAGTCACTTTCCAGGCACTCATGAATACGATTTTCAAACAGTATCTGAGGCGATTTGTTTTTGCGGTATTCTTCGATGACATCTTAGTGTATAGAATAACAGAGGAAGAGCACTGGGGGCACTTGAAAGAGGTGTTAGAGGTTCTCCAGGAGCACCAGCTGAGGGCTAACTTGAAGAAGTGTTGCTTCGCACAAGCCAGTGTGGAGTACTTGGGGTCATGTGATATCTAAGGAAGGGGTAGCAGCAGATCAGTCAAGATTGAGGCCATTGCTTAAGTGGGCCACTGCCCAAAAATCTAAAGGAGCTGAGGGGATTCCTAGGGCTTTAAGAGTACTACAGAAGATTTGTGAAGGGATACACCACTATAGCTTGGCCACTCACTGGCAGTTGAAGAAAGATGGATTTCTATGGGGGGGGGCAGCAACGACAGCATTTGAGCAGTTTGAAGAAAGCTATGACCACAGTTCCAGTCTTAGCTTTACCGAATTTTACTCAGGCCTTTATAGTGGAGACAGATGCATCAGGATACGGGCTGGGAGCAGTGTTGATGCAGAGTCACAAGCCCATTGCATATGTCAGCCAGGTGTTGACTGCCAGAGCCCAGCTAAAACTGTCTATGAGAGGGAGTTGATAGCAATTGTTTTGGTCATCCAGAAGTGGCGTCCCTACTTACTTGGAAGACATTTCATTGTCCAGACACACCAACGAGCTGAAATATTTGCTGGAGCAGCGCATGGTAACGAGGAGCATCAGAGGTGGTTATCCAAACTGCTCGAGTATGATTTTTGAGATTAATACAGGCCATGGGTAGAAAATAAGGCAGCAGATGCTTGTCCAGGTGCATGGGTTAGCTGCAGACAGTGGCTGTGTCAATCCCAATGATGCTAAATTGGGAAGCCATAAAGGAGGAGAGTGCTAAAGACGAGGAATTAAGCAAGATCAGAGCTGACTTAGTGAAGGAAGAGGGAGGCCATCCAGGGTACTCGTTGGAGGAGAGATTGTTGTATCAGGGGAGGATTGTGTTCCCAAAACGTCAGTACACATCCACAATTGCTCCGGGAGTTCCATGGAACTGCAGTGGGAGGTCATTCATGAGTGCTAAAGACTTATAGGAGGCTAGCGGCAGAGTTGTAATGGAAAGGTATGCATAGAGATGGGAAGAGATGGTATCCAGGTGCGAGATTTGCCAAAGAAATAAGTATCTCGTGATGTCACCAGGGGGTTACTGCAGCCATTGCATTACTAGGACGAGTCTGGGAGGAGATATCTATGGACTTCATTGATGGGCTACCCCGATCTGAAGGATTCACTATGATTTGGTGGTAGTGGATAGACTGAGCAAATATGCTCACTTTATTCCTCTACGCCATCCATACACCGCGGTGACAGTAGCGTCAGTTTCATCAGGGATAATCAGACTACACGGGGTGCCAGAGGCGATAGTATCAGACAGAGATAAAGTGTTCCTCAGCCATTTCTGGAAAGAATTGTTCAGACTGTAGGGGACGGTGCTAAAGAGAAGTACGGCTTACCACCGACAGACGGATGGCAAACAGAAGTAGTCAATAGGAGCTTGGAAACTTATCTTGAGATGGCTTCGCATCAGAAACACCCAAGCTATGGGCTAAATGGCTATCATGGGCCAAGTACTGGTACAACACCTCTTTTCATTCAGCCTCTCAGATGACCCCATTTAAGGTGTTGTACAGAAGGGATCCGCCCCACTTGGTGCATTTTGGGAGTAGCAGCAACCCGTGTCTTCAGTAGAGGAGTACTTGGAGGAGAGGGATAAGACACTGGAAGAGTTAAAAGAGCACAGTTGAGGGCTCAACAGATTATGAAGAAACAAGCTGATGGGCATCGGAAGGAATAAGGATATTCAGTTTGAGGTGGGCGAGAAGGTACTTTTGAAACTCCGCCCATATCGACAGAAAACGATCGCCAACCGGAGGAATGAGAAGCTTGCTCCAAGGTATTTCGGTCCTTATGAAGTACTGGAGAAAATTGGAGCCGTGGCATATCGTCTGAAGTTACTACCGACAGCGACAATCCATCCAGTTTTCCATGTATCCCAGCTAAGGAGAGCCATTGGAAATTATACTACTAGTTCTGAGTTACCAGGGACATTAACAGATGAAATGGAAATGATATTGGAACCTTTGGAGCTCATGGAGGTTCGTCAAAAAGCAGATGGAGCCACAGAAGTCCTGATCAAATGGAAGAACCTCCCTGACTACGAAGCCACGTGGGAGCCATACGAGCGGATGAAGCAACAGTTTCCTGACTTCCACCTTGAGGACAAGATGGTTCTTTGGGAGGGCGGTAATGTTAGACCGGTCCAGAGAAGACCGGTCCAGCCGGCCCAATCCATTGGGCCGGCTCTGTTCGTTTACGGGAGAAGAAGACGGACGGAAACAACAGGGAGCTGGAAACCGCAAGGAGGCAATCGGGTGGGGTCCACTTGCTTTTCAAATTGAATCTTGGAGCCAAAAGGAGTGGAAGCAAGGGCAATTAGGTCCTTTTATGTTATTTTTGAATTGTATGCTTTAAGTAGGGAGAAAAGGATAGATTAGGGTTATGTTGAATTTGCTTGAAGTTTTTCTTGTTCTTCTTTGGTGGCTAGGCTCTAGATCGAATTCTAGAGATTGGGAGAGTGCGATCCTCCTCTCGAATAGAGAATCCTTGTATCTTTGCTACTTTCCTTGCATCTACTAGTAAAGTACAAGCTTTTTCTCCACTATTTCTCTCAGATTTGCTATTTTTTTCCACTATTTTGTGCCAATTCCTGCTGTGGACAGCTGGTTCTCATTGTTTCTTGCGTCGAAAGTGGTTAGGAAATACTTGAAATCAAGTATTTCCTATCATAATGTATATAATGGAAACTTGATATTGTCTACATGAACTTTGATGTTTACTAGAAACTTTGTAGTTGATTGAATGAAATATTTGGGATGATTCAATACAATTGAAATGGATCTCCATGAGTTTGGATTATATTGCACCTTTTGGTTTGAGTTGGTTTGGTTGAGTTTATCGCCCACTCTTTTCAAATAGTTGGAATTCCACAATGAATGTTCCTAGTAGAATCAATCGACTTATCATACTCGCCTTTGCCATGTCTTATACTCAACAAAGATGGGTAATTGCAGGTCGTAACGCTACCCTTTCATAATCTTTTACCACTAATTTTATATATCCATATAATTATGTCTTTTCCTATCATTTTTGTTGCTGTCCAACCCACCTAACTTATTTCTCCATTACCTTATCTTAAATAGAAGCTACACCTAAGATCCCTCTACTTCCTATGCCACATATCCATCTTACTATTCTCATATCTTCAGCATTCAAATTGGCCACAATGGATTTACATATTAGATATAGTTAAAATAGGTCTACTATAATCTGATCAAATTGCGAGATAAACAAAGATTGAGTATAGTTTTCCATTTTGAATATCTTGCAAACTAAGCAATTTGATTAGCATTTAATGCATATAAATGTGCATGTTAGCAGTTAACAGATAACAGATCAATGCGTAATTGATGAATACATCTGTGTTGCATGCACCCATATAAAGATGCATGCACCTGTATATGTTGGTAATACGCATTAAGTATAGAGAAATAAGAAATCTAATTTTCAAATGTCCATGTTGTAAACGGAAATATAATGTGCATTCTTCTTAGCTATAGGCTGCCTTCGCATGCTTGCAGAGCAGTATAAACCTGCCAAATAATCTTGAGAAGAGGTGACAATAAGAAATGCAAAAAGGACAACAAGACATACTTTGCTGCTCGAAAGAGAGTCACTTTTCGTTGGCTTCGGAAAGAAGATTTATTTTTTATGTACAACTCTCAGTCAGAGATAATAAGATAGGCTTAGATGCTTACACTGGGACTACTCTGGTCCCATAAGTCTTGTACACATTCCCTTGTTTCTTTTTATATCTGCTACGCTGAGGATAGTATGACTCCCACAGCGGCTTGTGCTTAATAATGGCATCTTGTATGCTATCAGATTCATCCATCCAATGCTGTAAATTAAGTAATAATATGTTATTCTGAAATAATGCATAAGTACATGCATAAAGAGAACCGGTGTGCTGGTAAATCCTAAATATAGAATGTAATGAAACAAAATGAGAAAAGGATAAAAATAATCCCTTGACTTTTCATAAAAGACCAAAATGATCCCCAACTATATTAAACAATCATTTTGGTCCATCAATTCTTTAAAGAGGAACCAAAATAGTCCCATGGTGGGACTATTTTGGTTCCTTTTTAAGAACTTGAGGGACCTAAATGGTGATTTAATATAATTGGGGATCATTTTAATCTTTTATAAAGAGTTAAGGGACTATTTTGATCCTTGTCCCAAAACAAAATCATATGACTGGACTAAGTGTATCATCCTCTAACGATCACAAACCTGACGATGGAAAAATTTGCTCGAGAGTGAAGGATCAGCAACCTCTAGTAAACCAGCAGCAAGCATATCAGAAGAACGCTCCATCTCCTGCAACAAACCATATCCAAAGAAGATTTTAATAGGACAGTCTGTAGCACTAAAAAAATGCATGTTGTGGCATGTCCGCAACTCCATCAACCTTAACATATATTTAACATTTGGATGTTAATGGAATGGAAAAAGATCAAGATTATTAGCAGACAAAATAGTTACAAGAGACTTCATCATGAATCTTCTAGTGAAAATACATGCAAAAAGTAGGTGTTCAGCCAAATCTCACACATTTTAAGATGTAGATATGTGTCATCAAAGTTCTATGAGTAAACTACTACATATTTAAGATCTACACACAAACAAGTGGAAGTTAGAAAGTTATCATATATTGTAAGAAGTTAATAAACTAATGGCTTAATAAAGAGTAAGAATGTAATAATAATGGTTAAAAATATTCAACAAAATTATTAAACATTTTCAAAAAGAGTACGATAAATGTAAGTTTGGATCCTCACTACAAAAAAAAAATCCCCATTTTAATGACACTTGTAATTTTAGATGAGTCAGTGAATTCACAAATTATACTTCTATAATATGTGCGCATATATGAATTATTAAAAAATACACAAATTTTAACAAATATAATATATTTTCTATTATAATCAGGTGTTTTTTGGGAAGCATTCAATTTCTACCTCATTTGGTATACCAAGGAAGTAGTTTAATTAAAATAAATAAATAATTTAAATGTAATTAAATAAAATTAAATAATTATTAACTTTTATTTCAAATTCTATAATAATATATATATATATATGTGTGTGTGTATTTAATCCTCTCATAGTATTTTACTGAGGCTCCACTAAAAAAACCTATAACAACATCCACTTTGTGCGATACATCTTGGGAACATCTATAAATGTCGTGCACAAACACATGAGCAGAGGAGAAACAGACATACTGAAAAATGCAGAGAAAAGAGGATCAGTTTATACTAAGTTTTTCAAATGATATAGTACATTGAATTTGCAAGATAGTCCATCTAAATCTAGTCCCTCCTCTTTCTCCCACATTGTACCTCTGACATCTCACCACCTATAGTTCCTTAATCTTAATCTACACTCTTAAATATACTCGGTCATCCTATTTTCAAAGATAATCAAACATACAAGAGTCATCCTCCTAAAAGACAATCTTCTTCCAATAGAAAATGAAAAAAAAAAGCCAAGTAATGGGTGTGCATTGCCTCTTGTAATGGAAGGAGTTCATTCACAACAACAAAGAATACTCTATGAGGATTCACCCAATAAAATGGGATTGACCCATCAATCAGGTTAAAAGAAGGAAAAACTAGATGTATTGATAGGAAGAACAAGAACCAAGAGAGACAAAAGAAAAAAAAGCCTTTGAGGCATTATTTCTAGGCCAGAAGTCACATTGCTTGCTCACTTACACGAAATTAAGAGGCAAATCAATCAACTTCGATAGCAAAAACAAACAAAAGGAGAAGCAAGACACCATTGAATCAGTCAAGGAAGGCCTTTGACACATATCCTCAAAAAGGAGTAGTCTCATAACACTTCGAAGAGATTTGTGGTGATCACCGATCCCAACAGCAAAACCTTGCCTAGACCGATGGCCATCGGACAAAGCCATGCACCATTTGATGGCTTGGGAGAATTCTCCTTAAATGACCACACCTAATTTGTTTCAAAGCTATGCACCTTTGTTGTGACAGCATGGTACTATAGCATTCCTAGATAGGCAAATCATGACGTTTGAGAAAAGAAAAAACCTTAGAAAAGAGGCTAATACACTAGATATTACTTTCCTAAAAAAATATGCATAAAGTAGGAAGTCCAACATCTTACCCATGTTTTGAAATATGAAAATTTAGGCTATAAGGTTCAACACTATTAAGTAACTAGGTAAAAACAGTGTATTCAAACACCTAGCATTTTGAGAACTTGGAAATCAAACGGAAGGAGAAGCAACCAGCTGTTGAAGTTTGATGTGAGAACAAACAATGAGTTGAAAGGTCCTAGGCCAACAAGAGTAGTTGATACCATAAATTTGATTTTGATGCCAACGGTGGAAAAGGATCTCTAAGTCCTTGAAAGGAAATTTAGATACATTATTGAGAAGAGAGTCGGAGAATGATGAGTAAATTATTTGAGAATGGATAATACAGAGAAGTGTCATGCCATAAGTAGGAATGTAACATGTGCAGGAGAAACGAGCAATTAAGTGGGTACACAAGCAAAGCATAAATTCAAGTACACGTCAGCAAGATCAAACAAGCAAGCTTGAACATGGACACATACAGACAAGATTGTGTGTGAATGTAGTTACAAACGAGTGAACAAATAGAGCAATAGGTTGCCTGCAAGCTAGGGAGTCAGTGATTTGCATGGAAGCAATGAACTCACATGCCTACAACGGGATTGGCATGATGTAATGGACTTACATGTTTGTTGCAACAAGGGCTCAGGAGAGATTCAAGGAAGAAAAGGGTGTGCAATTAAGGTTACGCTAACCATGCTTTCATGGCATGTTGGGGGAAAATGATTTTTGTGAGTCTTATTCACTAGAGAATCCTTATAATAGGGCGGACAAATAAACTGTCTAGAGGTACAATAATATAATCATAATCCAATAACAAAAAATAAAAAGCTTTTCTGAAGTAATTGTCTAATGCTACATGCGGTTGCAAGTAGCATAGGAAGAATGACGTGTTTGATTTGCCAATTTGCATGTTATTCCTATCACAAAAGATGAACTGTTTGTAAAGTGCAATAAGAAATTTATATTCTATGCTTCAAATAGTTTTTCATGGTGAGTGACAAAAGAATAAGATTACCGATGTTGAACAATATAGTAACCAACGGATGTTCAAGCTGATTGACATAGCTTTGTTAATAATAACGAACCATCTAGCATGAAAACTTTGAGATAACAAAGCAACTTGGTTTCAGATAATTGCTAACCTCTTTAAGGATTGCTCCATCTAAATATGTTCTAGTATGAACGTGAAACCGTCCATCTTTCTTTGTCTCTTGAAGAGAATGACCTCGCATAGCTTTTGAAACTGCAATTGCTAATTTTTCATGGCGATGCAATGCATATGATCCACTGAAAAGGATTACTTCCTGTCCAGTATGTACCATCTTCTTTACCTAAGAAAAAATAAGCATTCAGCTAGAGAAGCAAGAAAGAGAGCTAGCACATATACCATATCCAAAATTGAAAGCTCCAAAGGAATACTTAGGTGATATTTCATAATGATATTTCTCTTATTCAAAATGGAGTCCCACAACTTTTGTTTTAACTCTTAGAAAGTACAATGTTGGAAAACATGTAAGCCAAAAGTACTAAATGTTTTCTTACACGATATTCTAAAATACTGAAATGTAAGAAATTTGTGATATAGCATGGCTGGTTGAAAAATGTGCACTTAGAGATTACGCAGCAAGAAGTAATTTTGACAGAAGCAACATAAGTGGAGATAGTTGGAACACAGCGTGGTTCGTTTGAGTACTAGAAGTAAAATGCTTTAAGCACAAATTTTGATGCACAAAATTGATGAAAGCAATGCTGCATCAAATAAGCAAAATTACTCGTGAATGTGAGAAAAGAATGGATATTTATTATTTTAGAAACAGCTGAGAAATCAAAATTTTAAAAATTATCTTGGTAGCGAGGCAAGGGCTGTATCCTACTTAGAGCCATGTGATTTTTCTTCTTGAAAATGGGTGCACATAGTTAATCAATTATCCTAGCTCTTAACATGTGACCTATAAATATTAAAGGATCATAGCTATTGACGAGCTAAAGTCTACATATTCATCAAACTGGTATCTCAAACAGAATGATATAGCAAAATTGTTTAAGAAACTGGACCTCTATACTAGTTAGACAACTTCATGCTCATCAGGTTGTAGGAATCTTATTGAGGTGGTAACTTGAATTTATATTATCCAAGCATTTTTATTTATAAATTTTGAATTTAAAGATTGAAAATTTTCTGAAACATTCTTCAATGAAACCGAACTATCATATATGATTTTATACCATGAGCAATTGTTGACCTACGAATATATATGCCACAAAGCACAACAAATCAAGTTAGTCGAAATTAATTCTAATAACAATCGTCGGATGCAACAGAGCGGATCTCCCTCCCTCTCACGCTTTGTCAGGGACGAACACAAGCAGGCTCCGCCTTTCTCCTCCTCCCGCTCTGTCTGGGACGGGCAGACAAAACAGGAGAGCCGACCTTTCCCTCTTCCTTTCTCTCTTGGAGACTAGGAGACCAGCAGGTCCACCACCCAAATGCTCCAATCCGGTTCTCACTCGCGCGAAATGAAGGATTTGATGTGAAATTTGGAAGGATTTGAGATGAAATCTCAGCCTTTGATTGAGAAACTTGATTTGGAGAGTCAATTTAGCCCAAATCAATAAATTAGAGTTGAAATTGAGCCCAAATTGGATTCGACTCTGTTAAATCTCAACCTTACGATCCCGAAGACATCCACGGCTGTGAACAGTAATCCGTGGGAGGACTACAAGGATTGCATTAATTCCTCCCATTGATTTAGGAATAATTATATTCATATTATTATAAGAGTTATTTGTTTCCTTATTGATATACCTTGTATAGATCTATAAATAGGGAGTAGATTGCTTAATAAAATTTAAGCTTTTCCCTCTCAAATCCTCGTTCTTAACAGACTCAAACCGATTTGGGTCGGTTTGGGTCCGATCAAGTTAATTTTGTGAAATTAATATCGAATAGGCGCCGAATTGCGTCGAATTTGGTTCGACGAGGCTCAATCGGGTTTGATTTGGATCGATTTGATTTTAATTTAATTAAATCAAATTTAATTTAATCAAATCAAGGTTTGATTTGGGTCAATTTTGCTTCGACGACATTCGATCTAATTGACTGAGTGCGATCGAGACCAGTCGGGCTCGAATCAGCTCGATCGGGATCGGGTCGACATAAAATAATTGTCAACAGGTAAATTTACTCAATCCTAAGCCAAATAATTGCTATTATATGCTAAATGTCTAGCTTCTAATGACCAGACTTAATCAAAAGTTATTTCATGTCATCATGAGGAATAATTAACCAAGGGGCTTGTGCCTATAGAAAAACTGAAAATAGATCTTCAAGTCATCATGGCAAACTCAGAGTGAAATATTTAGGTAATATTTTATTTACAATCCAATTTGTCTTTCAAAAATTTAACTCGAAACACCAAACTCTCAACAAAATTGGCGTGTGAATTTTCAGAGCCCACAACAATCAACTACATTCTTCTCTTCTTCCATTCCCTCCTTCCAACTTCAAATTCACCTCATCATCTATATTCCTTTTTCTATAGAAATTTGATAAGTCTTGAAAGTTAAAACAGCACCCTTGACATATCAAAATACTAGCCTATTTTCCTACAAGTATTTTCATAATGAGGGTGTCTACTACTAATGATGCATGTCAAAAACATCTTATAAGATGAAAAGGCAAATCTCCATGTGAAGAATCATGAATCTCATTACAAGAACCATAATTATGCCTAGATTTGTTGGAAGAATGCCATATAAACAATTAATCAAAGTCTTTTTTTTCAAGTCAGGTAAAAATGGCGAGGATCTCAAAATCTAGAATAATAATTGAAATTATGAAGTGCCCGTGTATATCAATTTTTGGCATTTTCGGTCAGCTGAGTCTGCTGGAGTCCCTAATTAAATTTGATTAAGCAGGTATCAATGTATCATTTATTTTTATAAATGACAATGATGAAACACATGTCCAAAGTGTATTGTATTGTTTCCTGCAGCATCTCAACCGCAGAAATATCAACCTGTGGTTTCTTATCAACAGGTGTGACTTCCTCATATCCAATATTGGGATAAGGCTAATAAAGGTATGATGAGATGATGATGATGATAAGAAATCAAATTAAGCTGCCTCCGAATTCAATCAACAGTGTAAGATAATGCATTATAATTGAACATCATTATTGGCAGACACAAAAGCTAACAGTAGGCTGAATACAACACAGATTTAACCATTTTGCAAGACTAAAGCATCCAGTTACTCGTTTACTTATCCTTTAGCTATCAATTCACTCGATTAGTAATTTTTAATCCACTAAATATTGAACTAAAAGATACAGGAAGTTGTACAATTAAGGTGGCAGCTTTAAACAAGGAGACAATTTATATATCCATATGCATTACCAAAATAATCATAACCATCACATTGAAAGGATATATGCCAAACCTCTTGCTCAATTGCTTGAATATCTATGCTGTAATTGTGACCAGGTTGAAGAATGTTGTATCTATTATGATTTTGCAATATTATTATAGGTATCAGCAGCCTTGTGGTTAAATCCACAGTTTCATATCTGATGGTTGTAGGACAAATAAAACTAATCAGTACGCAGAAAAAATCATTCAAGAAACTGATCAATATGACAACCGGAACAAATATTGTGCAATGCAAATGAAGTGATGAGTTAACAATAAAAACTGAGGTCCATTTGCATTAAGGAGTACTTCTGGGGGTTTCTGCATAAATATAATAGGAACACAAAAATCAATGTATTGCGAATAGAGAAATTAATGCTACATCAGATACATATATTTTGGGATGTCATTATTTTTAAAAGCCAAAATATCCAAATCTAACAAGATCAACCACTGGAAACTAAATCAATTTGATTCAGAGTTCTCAAGTTTAACAATGCAAGTATTTGGGGAATGTTAAGATAAAGCAATACAAAGAAAAAGTCAAAGAGATATGGTGAAATGTCAGCCTATTTCAGCTTTTCCACTTCCAGGCTCATTTATTTATACTACGTGAAACGTTCTACTAGCAAGTTGCACCGTTTAGTCCACATTCTATTCAAATGGTGAGAAAATAAAAGGGTTTTTGTCAATATTCTACAACAGTGCATGTTAAACAAACATAAGCCAGCCATTTAAGAATATATGAAATGAAAACCTGATGTCTGGCGCTATAACATGCTCAATAGTAGTAGAAACCAGAGCTCCGAGGTGTCCCATCAGCAGGTCATTAGTGTAACCAACATTAACAGCAGTTGAACCCCTTGGAAAGATGATACTGGACAACCGAGGCAATGTTCTATAACTGACACTGCCTTCTTCAGTTTCTATTTTCCCATATGTACAAGGGCCAGCTGATAAATCAATCACAGCATATCTGCAATAAGTAGATAACACATAAGTTTCCTGGAAGATTGTGACATAAAAGAGAGAAATGGTTCAGCCGGAACTAAGAAATAAATAAAAATAAAGAGATTGTTTGAAGTGCGTGAAGACATGCCAATAATTGAACCATGTAAAACAATAGAAATAAATAAATTGTGAGTTACACTTTGGCCTTTCACCGGTGAAGGAAAAATAGAAACTTAGATTTATACAAAACATGTTGACGTGAATAGAACTATATGAAGTTTCAAAGTCCTTTGATAATCTTTATACTAACTTGTGGGGTAGTATTTTATCTTGTTATCTTATTATGTTAAAAAGCAAGAACAATGATACAATAAACCAAGCAAAAAGGCCAGAGATTACTTACCGTCCAGAGCTCAACCAAACTTGAGAAGCCCCTCCTCCATTGTACCTATAACGGTAAATATAATCTCCTTCTTGACTTTTCAACTGTTCATCAGTAAGCTTCTCTATTCTACTGTACATTAGACTGTCAAGATCAGTTTCTTTGTTCCTAGGATCCATTCTAACCTGGAAAATGTAGATATCAGAATTGCACAATAAGAATTAAGGAGATACAACAAAAAATAACAGACAGTCCTCAATAAACTACATACTAATGACGCACAAAATTTATTACCTGGTAAAATAACACCAAAAAACACATAGTTCTAAGATGAAAATATCCTTACTTAGTACCTTGTCAAAGTTGGTGAGAAATACTGCGGTAGGTACAGGCCTGTCCATTTCTTCAGCGGATCTGCCACTTTCCTCGTCAAATAAAAAAGAGTATAATTTTTGGAACATAGGCTCCACCATAGTGGCTTCTATCTCAAAGAGAGTAAGCTCCCTTCCATATTCATTCTGAAAAAAATAAATAATCAAATTTTCAGATAACTCAATAGTATAGAATCGCTGCCTTTCCACCTCTTAAAAACAAGTAAGGTTAGCTAACAAATATAGTAACCTCTCTAGCAGTTCCGGCAGCGATCATTGCATCCTTTAGAGCCTTTTCAAGGGATATTAATTCTGGCTGACCAACCTGCAGTTGCAGAAAATTAAGAATGAAATGAGAGATTGCATGGAAATAGAAATCATGATAGTAATAGTATACTTAATAACTCAGGGCTGATATATGTTAAGTTCAAACCATCTGATTTTGCCATATCACATTCTCAATAACACGTCATAAAACGGGAAACATTAATAAACAAAAGCATATATATTATTAAAAAGTGCTCACGAAGCAGTTGAAGAAGGAAAATGTGTTTCCACAACAAAGCAAAAATACATGGGATGTTTATGAACGTTCAAAACATAATTAAAGTAACTGGACTTGAAATAAATGAAAGAAAAAAAAAAAGGAAAAGAAGCAATTGTGGAAAAAATGGTACGTTCGAGTAAAAGTTGGCAAAACAATACACAAGCTACAATCTCAACGGATATTATTTTGATCAGCATTTAGTTAGTAAGCACCCAACCAATATTTTAAAAGGTCATGCAAGGCAAGGCATTTTCCTATGATGAGGCAGAGCATACGTGTTTAGATATGGAGCACAAAACTCAGGAATTTTTCATGTTTCATCTATATACTACTGTATAAAAGGAGCTTGTAATTTCACCAAAAGAACCATGAATCCAGCCCTTAATATCACAAATTTTTTATTCTATTTAAAATTTGAATTTTTCGCCTAAAAGAAATTCCATATATTTATGTTTAAAAGAGCTTCCTGATAAGGAATGCCATATATGTTTATGAATAAAAGATTTTTTTTACTTCCAAAGTTCTCTTCTCGACCACTTTGTATACTTTTTGCAGTACTTGAGGAAGGTGAATTACGGTGGACTAACAACAGCAAGCAAAGAAAACAAACATGGCATTGGACTGATTTTGTGATTGGTGATCTAGCAACGAGCCAATAACAGAAGATGATAGAATGCAAGTAGCATTGAAATTCTTATTTTGCTTATTCTCTCCCAATGAATTCGTATTTTTATTTAACCCTCAAAAAAATTATAATCAATCAATGAAAAATGTACAAAAAAAGGAATCGTAGAATATTGCTTCATTAAAAAAGTTCGAAAACTAAATACACGAGCAAGTTAACTAGATAGGATTGAATCATGAAGCATTTGCTTGATTTGAAACATTTTACTTGAAGCCCGGTAAATCTTAAAAAGAGTTGATATATTTTTTCTATTTTGTCCCTCCAAGCATAGAGAATTTGAAACATTTGTCTAGTAGTTCATCAGTTCTTCTGTACTTGAAATGCTGACATTAGAGTCAACGAATTGAGATCAATAATATCACCAACTGTAAAACGATCCTCAAAACAAATACCTATGATGGAATTAGATCCTTGGTTTTGTGTACAAGTGAGGGACTGATCACCACCATTGGGTTAACATCCAGGAATGGTTTTGAATCCAGGGAAGGATTTGAATTCAAGACAAGGTCTAAAGCTAATTAAAAATTGTGTACAAACTAAATTCAGTAGTCATATCTGCAACCATGATGTCAGCTGGTTGATTTTTATCAATAGAATGCTCCCCTCCATTCTAATTACCAGGAGATTTCCCACAATTCTGAGTGTGCTTTGAAGCATCCAAAATTTAAAAAAATAAAAATACAAGGACAATGCTTTCAAATTCTACCTCCTACCAATTACAACTCTCCAAATGGATAGTAATGTCCATTTTAACCAGGACCTTAGCTACCAACGGGCTGTTAAGCTTAATAGTAGCAGCAATGACTTGAAGTGATTTATAAAAAATTGAGCCAAGAGAAAACAAAGTGGATAATCCGTGACGCATGAAATTAAGAATATGTGTGGCAGGATAAGCTTCATTCTAATATAAAATGTAATAATATATCTTGATAGAATTTTTTCTAGCCTTAAGGCCTTACATTTTTCTATGAGAGGCGATCTAATTGTTCAAGTGTGAGGCTTACTTAATCTAGTGACTTCTCTTAATTTTTTTCATATTTAGTTTTAACCACTATTTTTTTCTTCATTATTTCTTTTCTAATATTTTAATGATCATCATGAATTAAATTGGAATCAATATCAAAGCTACTACATCAACTGATCAACTTTGAAGTAACCAAAGGTATAAAATCCTTATTCATTTTTTTTTAAGTTATTAAATCTTCATGTTGTCTTCCTTCTTTTAGGGTTTTCATTTGCCATGCCATCTTCACCGAAAAAATTCAACTTCCTATTCTTTCTTTATCTAATAAAAAAAGAACTCTCGGCCTCAGTCAGTAACTTATCTTATCAGTAATGATCACATTCTTTCAACTTCATGAATGGTTGAAAGTTTAAATCCAAATTTATCTTGCTTTGCTATCGTACTCAAAAAAACCTTTTCCACCTAAGAAAAACCAATTAAACTTCTTTTATCCAGTTAAAATCTAACGAAATACTAAAAGTCATCAAAAAACCTTATTAAATCCTAACTTATCCTAACCAGTCCCATCTTATACACAAAAACAATAAAAATTCCCGCTCTAGCCAATGTGGACCCCATGTTATTATAAAATAGTAAAATATATATATATAATGGAAAAGAAGAGGAAATTTTGATGAACAACATGATGTCCATCTAAACTAGTCAGCCACTTTCATCGACAAGCTGGTCAATCCATTTTTTAGCCTTCGTTTTTGCTCACGGGTCATCATCAATGTCATCAATTGCAAGTCAAGGTTTTATTGTAATTCATGCAATTAAGGTATTTGATTTCAAATTTAAATTGTGGTTTAATTTTTTCTATCAATTGGCAAATATGAAATCTGCATAGGACTAGTTCTAGGAAGCTTCACTAAAATAATTTGAATCATATTGCATGCCGAGTCTCTTATATTTTAATATGATTTAAATATGCTACCAACTGCATGACAGCTAGGATTTCATTTACTTTGTCATGATTTTAAATTGCATGAATTAATTGGTACTTCATAAAACCTGAATTATGTATGCAAATACATTCTATTGTCAACATTGTAACTTGATCATAAAATTGTCTATGCATAAGAAGTGTGATTAATCATCCAATATGATATCTACAAATCATTTTCATTAAAACAAAAACATAACATCGTTATGACCAAAGATACATCAAATTAAAGGAATGATACTCTTAATATTTCATTTAAAATATTAATAGATGTAAAAAATTAACTAAATATTGAATAGAATTAAATATAAATGTTACAATGGTTCAAACTATGATAGCAATATTGATATAACTCATGTTACTACATTTAACGAACAATAAAATTCTACTATTTTGATAGATTGTTCAGCAGATTTATACAATGTTTGTCAAAGCACCGCATAACTAATGAAAGTTGCATATTGCAATTGTCTAAATTAGTAAGTTATGCTCAATTATTTGGGCAAAACGTTTAAATGATGTTAATTTTATATCTAAAAGTTCAAACAAAATTTAAACGTAAGACAAACAAATATATTTATCACCATCACACTATGGGCGATCAATTAAACAACTTTAAACCTTAGGCCAACTATATGTGTGACTCAGTACTTTGATAAGTTTAGAGAATTATTCAAAAGGTGGTGTTGTTTGAAGAACCATGAATTTCTGCAATTTGATTGATTGATGATCTCACGACAAACATTTTACGCCTACAATATTCTGGATGTGAAAACTATTGTTTTTCATCCAGCACTTTCAGAGGAGTAATGTCAGATATTTTTATTATAATTAAAACTAATATTTTGGATGTGAAAACTATATTATTTTTCATCTTTTTTTTTTAACTATTATTTTTCACCTACTCAGGATTTTTAATTTTGATTAGGTCTGAGATATGTTATAATTCCGAGAGATAGAATCTCCTTGTTCAAGTGCGCGGTTTATTTATATTATTACATTTTTAGTATAACCTATTTAGTTTTATCAAAATTTTCATCTACATGTTTGTTACCATATTTTCTAATTCTTTTATTGACATACTGTTAGTTGTTCATCAATCCAGCAAAAAAATATGTATCATGAATCACTACAGTATCATACTGGGTAAACAATATCATGGACCACTCTAAATCATACTTGGTGCTAAAACAACATTCAACGGTCTTATCTCCCTTTTTTTTCATGAAAAAAACACGCAACAAACAAGCATACGAAAGTCTTACTAGACAACATAATGTTTAGTATTGTTCTCATCCAAAGAAATCAAAGGAGATGAAAATTTAAAGTGTCCAAGAAGGTACCTGATAACACATTATTTTGAGATTATTATGTTGTTCAAGAAGATAACTATTGAAGTTTTCATGCACAAAATTAAATAGGATATGCAAACCAAGATGTAACACAAGCTTTGCAAGATAGTCTAAATGCTTGATCTTCTAAAGAAACTCTAATTAAACCAAGAGAGTGTACATTGAGCAATCTACAACAATGACATATTTCATATCTGAATAACAGTAATAAGGCATGTTATTAAAATATTTTTATGAAGAGGGAACTTACAGGAATTGCGTTATATACGATATGATGCTCAATATCAATAGGTTCTCCTGTTTCAAAGCAAGAGGGCCGATGTGTTGGGAAGCTGATTTTCAAGAAATCCTCCAGCTTCTTTGCATCCAATGAGTACCTATATCCTCCATCACCATCAAAACCAACAAGGACAACATTAACCTCAAGAGGGACCTGAAATGGGACCTGCAAGATATTCCAACACAATTAGATCCAATAACTTCTCAAAGACTAATATTTGTGCGCACAACAATCATCTGAAACCAACAAGAACAGCATTAACCTCAAGAGGAACCTTAAATGGGACCTGCACGATATTCCAACTCATGGAAATCCGACAACTTCTCAAGAAACATTATTTTGTGAATAGAAAAATCATATGAAACATATGTTTAGAAAAATCATATGTTGGAACCTTGTGATCCTTTTCTTTAATTAGAATCCTTAGGTCAGTGTAGAAAAATTTTTAGATCAGTTATGCCATGCAGCAAAATTACTAATAAATCTTCACTATATTATAAATTTAGTCATTTCTACTAACATTCATAATGAAAACACACACTCGATGGCCATGATGGGTATTTTTAGTAATACTACAGTTAGAAATTTGGTGCTTTTGTTCATAACTATAGCTACAAGGTTAAAGTAATACTGTGGTATGAAATTCTTGTTCTTATTCTGATAAACGAACGAAAAAACGTATAGCACTCGTTTATGAACTCGGGAATTTCCTCTCTTCCGATACAATTAACACGATTATGACATTTATGTTCGTTTTCTCCCTCTCCAAATGCAGAAAACCAAAGTAAAATCCCTTCCAAGAACCAGGGACAAAGAACTAAACAATAGAAGACTGTATGATTCATTGTTTTTGATAGAAACTCATTAAAATTTCATCGTAAACTATCGATTTTAACACTGGAGGCTTTAATCAGTTTGAGAATCGATAAAAAAAACCGACAGCCGAATTCAGAGGAGTTAACACACCTCTGCGCGAGTGTGAAGCATTCGGCGGATATCAGATCGGACGCTCTCCTTCACATCGTGGAAGGCGCTGTGGTGCCAGTGCGGATGACCAGGATCTCGCCGGAACTGTTGACGAGCCGATTTGCCGGTGGAGAGGAAGAGGCAAAGCAAGAGAACAACGAAAGCTTGCCGAATATTCAAACCCATATGCCGTCCACTTTGTCACTACTTTGTGCGGTATGGAATTGATATTTTATGCATCCGGACTTGGACAACTTCAACAGTATCAGCAGTTAGGGTTTTGATCGCTGTACTGAAAAGAAGAGGAAGATGACCGACGAAGGAGACTACTACTCGATTAAAGCCGCCGTAGTATTATTATTTTTTTAATTAATTTTCTAAGGCTATTGTATGCTTAAGTAATGTAACAATTAATTTTTATTTATTGATTAAATAAACAAGTAAAGACATTTATTTGTAATAATATCATTCATTTTTTTTAAATATAAAAAAATTGTTATAGTTTTTTTTTAATATTAA
Organism: Dendrobium catenatum; assembly: GCF_001605985.2. NCBI lineage: Eukaryota > Viridiplantae > Streptophyta > Magnoliopsida > Asparagales > Orchidaceae > Dendrobium > Dendrobium catenatum. The sequence continues at coordinate 72,165 of NW_021579265.1, forward strand.
ATTATTAATGATTTGGTCATACTTTTTAATAATTCATTTTAAAAGGATAGCAGTTAATTTTATAATGTCAAAAAAAATATATGATATATTTAAGAACGTAAACAGGTTGATTCGATGCATGCGCCTAATGCACGCCCAAAACATCCAATCAAGGGTAGGCCCGACTCGAGCTCTAGATCAAGTCAAGCTTGTGTATTGAGCTCGAGCTTAGCTTGCTAAAATAACTGTTAAGCTCGAGCATGAGTCGATAGCTCATTAGAGAAAATGGCATCATGACATAAGATTGTCGGAGTAGCATCAACTAAGTGATGGTTTGTTGGAGAAGGCATATATGATAAAAAGATCTTTTATTTATAAGTAATATTATAGATTAAAAAAAAAATTCAAGAAGGTATGCCGATGAGATAATCTTGATGGAAGTTAGCAGTCGACATGATCCTCATTAAAAAGGCCCCACAATAGTAAGCGAAGAACAAAGATGCCTTTGAGCTAGCCTCGATGAGACGTTAGCAATGAATATGATCATCACTAAAAAGATCACATAAGAGCAAGTGACTATAATGATATCAACTCGTCCAAAAACCTCAAAAGGGTTAAAAGCTTTATAATGTACATTTCTTTAATTATCTAAAATCTTAGAAAATACATGTTTTATGGAGTCTAAAAAAATCTCAGAAGACTAAAAGCCTTATAAAGTACATACTTTTTTGCACTTCAAAAAAAATCTAAAAAGGTTAAAAGCCTTATAAGATACATATTTTTTTAATTTAAAAAAATCATGACAAGTTAAAAGCCTTAAAAGACATAAGTTTCTTTTATTCTAAAAAATTATAGAATGTGAAGTCTTAGAAGGTATATAATAAAGTACTTAAAGTGTATTTTAAAACATCATGATATAAATTAAAAAAATGAATAGCCTCTAAATCTTGCATAATTATAATCAAATCAAGCGTCTCGATGAGACAAATTCTACAAGTTTAAGATCAATCAATTTTGATGTTGTAATTAAGGGGATTAGTATGGGCTATTTGATGGAGTACTTTTTATTTTAGAAATATTTAACAAAATAACCGTATTAAAAAAACTATAAATAAGACACCATTTTTCTACTGGAGAGAGGCACTGGAGCTGTAAGATTTGAAGAGCTCTATTGCCTTGCTCACCATCAACAATTGTCGTCACCTTCGCATGACTCGTATCATCTGATTATTGTTGCTTGACTAGTAACATATGATCCATTTATTTGATTTTCTCTATCCGATCATATCACCCAACCTCTGTTATATGTCATTACTCAATTGATTGTGTGTGATCATCACCACCTTGCATCATATCTTTTGTAATATCTATAACGAAAATAAAATAATAATTCTCAATTGTGTAATCTCATCTTATTTAATTATAGGGAGGAGTGAAATCTTGTATGTTTACTATATGGTGGATTATTTCAATTGAACAAGCATCATGATTTATTTCTTTTTGGGTTTTTTAAGCAAAAAAAATTTGGTGTCTCTTGCAACTTGTATCGACGCGCATGATGAATATTTGCACAAAACTAATGTATTAAATACACTTTATTTATCATCATAAATTTTCTAGTACGCAACATTTTTTTTTTTTTAAATTTCTTAGGAATGTATTTAACAAACATCAATTATTAACCAAACTTATATTCTTCATATATATAATCTCATCTACCCTCATTTTCATATTGTGAATCCACGACATTCATTGAACATGATTGAAGTAAATATTACTCATCACAAGATTCTTTGTATTGTTCTCATGAATCATGATTAAACCATTGCATGGAGATTTTAGCAACTTGTTGTCAAATTTCATTGATAAACATGTTGTATGGTCCCTACTTAATTCTTACTTATATGCCATCATCAAAATAAGCTCGTCGCACTCATTTAGTCAAAATAAGCTCATAACACTCATTTAGCCATGATCATAAATTATGAATACAAGAATACCATATAGTTTCACTTCGTAGCATAATAGATGTAGCCTCGAAAAATTATTAGATGCAGTATCGGACATATTCGGAGGTCAATTCAGATGCGCCATGTCACCCAATGCACAGTGTCTTGAATGATGTGGCACATCGGATTAGTCTCCGTATGCGTTCAAACATCGCATAGAATAATCTCTCGTGGGCTTGAGCTAACTTCGATTATAAATCATTAACATGAATGTGTTAAAAATTATGACAAATTGGCCAACCGATTCGCAAAAAAAAAAAAAAAAAAAAAAAGAGCATCATAGCCCCATGGCGAACAACAGAAGAAGATAAACCTGCTACAGAATTCATAGAGATATCGTCCCAAATCTGCATAAGAATAGACCATTGGGTCCCCCTTTGTTAATATTTTCTATGTTTTAACAAGTGTTTGGGCCGAATCCCAGAAATCCATTAGCGGAATCCACGGTAATACGAATCCCCTGTTGCTGTATATTCCCCAGAATCGTCAGATCCGACGACGACGCCGCGAATGCTAAGCAGAAAGTTCCTGCGCCGTCCACCGGAATCAGCAAATTTCTCGCCGGTAAAGTCAGTTCCGTCCCTCCGACGAAGTAGAAGCTCACTGTCGGAACCCGCACGCTCCCGTACCCTCCCAACGCGTAGCACGTGTCGAATATCGACACTCCCGCCGCCGCTGGCAATCTCGAAGCCGCGTTAAATCCTTCTCTTAAAGCTCGATACGCTGCTGCAGGCAGCCGCGTCACCGCCGTCCCCGTATCCACCACCGTCCCGCCGCCACCTTTCTCCGTCAACTCGAACTCATCTTCTCCTACCGCCGTCAGTCTCGCGCCGCCCACTCCCAGACCTGTGAGGCCCACGTAGTAGAAGCTCGGGGCCCGGGGGTTGCGGAGAAGTGGGACCCACACCGCCCCAACTTGGACGGCCTCGCTTCTTCCAAAAACCATTTCCCCTGCCTCGGATCCGCTGCTCGGAAGGCAGTAGGCGAAGGAGCCGCCAGCGAGCCCGCCGAGCTGGCTCACGAATGATAGTGGTCCCCACCCGAGACCCAACAGCCCCGCCGCGCCGACAAAAAGGCCGCCGTTTTGGCGGCCGCAGCCGATAGCCACTTCGCCGACGGCGATGGCTTCGAATGTTAACGTCTCGAGGGCCAGGGTACCGCGAGTGTACGACCCGTCGCCGTACGCTACTTGGTAATGACACTTCCCATCGTCCGCCGCACCGCCGCCTCCGCCGCTGAGGAGAGCGCATATAGGGGAACTGTAGGGAATTGGGGAGAAGGAAGTGGACCGCGCCGGGTCAAAAACCGGGTCGGATTGAGTGTAGCATTGCGAGCAAGGTTGACATTGAAGCCAAATGACGTCACTGCCGGAGTCAACAACAAGATACTGCTCAACCGGCGGGGTGCCGACGCCAAGACGAACTAGGTACTCTCCGGTGCCTTGGTCGAGGCCGGAGAAGACGTCGGAGGTGAAGTCGGTAAGTTGGTAGTGGGGTGAAACGAGGCGACGGTGGAGGGCGGCGACACGCTGGAAGTCGCGGCGGAAGAGGTCGGAAATGCTGTGGAGGTGGTTGGGGAAGATGGAGTCGCGGTGGTGAAGCTGCAAAGAGAGATTGCAGACGGCGGCGGGGTTCGGAAGGTGGTGCGTGGATATCTTGGGAGGGCGGCGGTGGGTTGAGGAGAGGAGTTCGTGAACGTTGAGGTAATCGAATTCTAAGCCTCTGGAGCGATTAAAGAGGGATATTAGGTGTATTAAAAGCAAGCAAGTAAGCATAGCCATAGCTATAGCCAAAGCTCTCTCTCTCTCTCTCGTAGGTGTTGGAGCGTGTTATAGAGGAAGGAGATAGAAGACAGAGAAGGTGGAGGATGTTATTTTGGTGATATGATAGATTTAGTGAATGAGCCTTTGGTAAGACAAATTGATGACTATTTGGCCACTATTAACTACTTGTGAGATATAATAGATTTAATTAGTAAGCTTAAATAAATCAATTTTTATGTTATGCTCTCTATTTGTGTTGTGTGAATTATTTGTTAAGTTCAATTTCATCGTTATAAAAATATATAGCATCAATATCTCCCTATCTTACAATTTGTTTGTTAGAAATTCTTTATCATCAATTTAAAATATTTTATGTATTCATTTTGATAAAATATGCATGCACTTTTTTTCTAAATTTAAAGATTGTAGTTGCAAGGATTCTCATAATTAAGTTACCCTCTCTCTCTCTTCAGAGAAATTATGTGCGAACGTTAAACGCTGTCCGGTGACCAACTAGAATGAGCCATGTCAGTACCAAATTTCGATACTGCTCGGTACCGCTTGGTATTGCTGAAGTGGTTCATTCTGGTTAATCTCCAAATATAAAGCTACGTTTAACATCGGCACAAAATAATTTCTCCTCTCATAGACACATTATTATCAACAAATTGAGCCGAACAAAATGATAATATTAGTAATATTCTTTATTAAAATTATATCAAAACAACTTTCGATCATGCTTATTTAGAACAAAATCAAATCTTGTCATCCCTATTCATTATTCAAATGTAATATTATTTCAAAGTAACACTTAACACTATTTTTAATATATAATTTTCATAAAAGATTTTTTTTTTTTTAAATATCCATCGGCCAAAATTCTCAATTGGAAAATATGTTAGTAACCTAAATTATTATTATTATTACAATAATTTTCTAGTGAGTCAATCTACAACTTATCCATTAAAAGGGTAAGGATTTAACAATCTATTGAATGAGAAATAATAAATTTTAAAATAACCTAAAAACATGAAACCAAAGAAAAATAACACAATTTGGCATAAACTAACAGGAGTGAGGAAGAAGGTTAGATAGGGGCTTTGGGTTTTGTGCCCCAAGACAAAGAGGCATAGAGCTAAAGGAGAGGATCATAAAACGGATAAATTATTGTGTGCGGTTCGGATTCCTATCATCATGCGCCACATCATTGAATGCACTGGGCCCAGAGTGTATTTGATGTCATGACAAGCTGTAATTGGAATCCGAATGCATTTAGATTCCACACACAATAATTTCTCCATAAAACAAGGGCTTCACATCAGGTTGATGAATTTATTCAAAGTATCGAAGGATAAAATCCATTAGTGATGAGGAAATTTTTCTCATTCATGCAGAAAATTAAATGAACCCACTCACCAACACTAATCAATATATGCTCCATATGTTTGGTTGCCTAAAGAGTAAAGAGTATGAATTAAGGTAGCATGAGATTGCTCACGTGAGCTTCTTATAAAGTTAAAGCTGATGACATTTCATATCTTTTGATGCCAAGTAAGTAACTTAAAAGAGCACTCGGTTTTATGAAAGCTATAGTGCTTCAATAATTGGAATGAACAAAGAAAGCTATTGCATGCCATCCAATAACCCATTTGGTGATAACTCCACTTGTGCAAACTTTAATTCATTTCATCTTTCAAGCTAATTTAGTAGTATTAACACAATACCACTCTTCATTAAACAAATTCAAATTATTTCTTCCATGATGTGGACATTTAATTATCACTTTCACATCACATCTTCAGCGAGCTCTAACATTTTATTTGTTGTTGGTATTCACTTAAACAATAAAAAACAGTAAGCACTAATAAGGATTTCCTGATCACTTTTGGAACAACTAATCCACTCATTAGTGTAAAAGGTGGAATTATTAGCATGGAAAGGTTTCTTTATTGCAATAAACAAAAGAAACATACCTTTCTAACTTAAGCCACTATCAACGCCTTCAAATAAATTAAAAGAGAAGGCTCTGTGAATGGCAGAAGCAGCCTATGCTTCAATCTGCACTGGTTGAGTCATAGTTAAAGCTACCACTTTGCTTCAATTCTACAAAACTTAAATAGCATAATTTTTAATTCTACATGAAATATGAGAAAGAAGAACATTTTATTGCACATTCAACTTCTTTATACTTCCAAAGCAGATTGTCCATATCGAGAAAAATAAATAATTTATGCAAAACATAGTAGCAATACATATAAACACATCAAATGTTAGCATTGATGTGGAATTTGATTTTGAGTAGCAATAATGTAAATTCTTTAGTGGGCTTTCTCTAGAAAAGATGATGATCTTTTTACTTCAAGGTTCTAAAGTCTTGGAAGTTACCTCATGTACAATAAGTATTAACCAAGTAGCAATGGGGAGGTGCAGCAACTTAAATTATTATGGGAAGAAGCATTTAATGCTCCTGAGATCTCATCATCTTCTCTGGTCTCCTGGCTCCATATAGCCCCATAAATACCCAACTTAGTAGTGTAAAAATTTTGGCTTCTTAAGAACTCTGCTAACTAAGAGAGAACTGAGAGTATAAGAGAATATACTAGAGCCATAAAAGATAGAAGAAAATAAGACTTTTCTACACACTACATATGTTTTGTTTGTCTCTTTTCTCATTCTATGCTTCCATTTTCTCAATCCTTCATCTTAACCCCCCACCTCATAAAGTAACTATTAAGGTCAAGTATACGCACTTCTCAAAGATGCTACTCCCAACATCAATATTTGAAGTTCATTACAGATTGAAGGAGGGTGACCACTTGTTAGACATAGAGGGGGGTGTATGTTTCATGGATGAAGAGTAATATTTTTCAATGATCTTTAAAATAGTAATCAAACAATAAATAAAATCTATGAAGCAATCCTAAACTATAAATTTAAGATGTGGAAGACATGATTTAATTATTTTGAAGTAGCGCTTATGATGGACATTTACAATAAAGAACACTAATTAAGTTTAATTCAATATAAGTGAATGAGAAAAACGAATAGTTAGTGATATTGTATAAAAAAAGAATTGTTGTGCATTGAAAAGAGATTTAGTTGAATGTAGTTAAAATCTTGATGAGAGATGCACCTCATCAAATCTCTTGTACACTTCTTTGTTGAAACTCTTTGAACTTCTTTCTCCTTTGATTCTTCTTTGATCTTTCTTACTTTTTTGCTTCTAAGTCTTTATTTTAACTTTCTTGCACATCTTGAATGGAACCATCCTAATTTTCTTCTATCTTAGATTCTCTCGAGTGAAGAGAGATTAAAGAGAATTAGAGTCACATGGAATGAGAGGAGAGACAGAAAGGCTAAAACGAGGGAGAGGGGCCTAAATTCTTGAAGAAGGAGAACTTTCTTATGAATCCTTAGAAGACAAAGAAATATATGGTATAGGAGTCCTTGAATTCAATTAGAATGAATTGAATCAATTAGGAAAGAAACTAATTATAGGTTATATATATTTAAATAAAGGAATAACATAGAAGAATCATGCCAAAATTAGAGAGACAAGCACTAATTTCACCTTCTTTTGCCTTTGATAGGTTATCAAATAAGCAATCATCTTATCATTATAGGCACACCTCCATATTTGAATAAGTAACTTCACATTGTGTTTCTCTCTCATCTTTCTTAATGGATAGAGCATGCACGTGAAGGGATAGAATTTTAAATTTTAATTCAAGCTTATCAAAATTTTCTTGATTTGAATGCATGTTTTTATATAGCTTATTTGGACTTCCGGCTTGATGTTGAACTTTGCTCTTGGCTTTAGGACTAACTTTAAGCTTGCATTTAAAATGGACTTTTGCACATACCATTAGACTTAATAGTTTGATGGAGCCTATATAATAAAAATTTCTCCTTTTGGAAGCCATTTATACTTGCAAATGGCCATAGATGTGTGTCCTCTTCTACCCCTTACGTTTCACTCAGGTTGGTTTTGCACCATGGAGGGTAATCCCTTTATATGGCCTGCCTAAGTTGTCAAGATAGAGTCCTTTTTTACTAATATCTTAATTAATAATAAAGCTTCATCTTTTGCCTTGCTTTAGTTGACAAGGAGGGTTGCTTCTTCAGCTTCTTCTCATAGCTCATCCTAGGCCCCATCTCATTTTATTACCTTGGAACTCCTAGGTTATTAAGTCCTACTAAATGGAGCTAAATAATCTTATCATTTTTTAAAATGATTACAACTCTTTGTATTTATTGTGCTACTTTAAGAACCTTCACTATGGAGTATAATTAAATACTAAAACAATCTTCCATAATTTTCTATAGATATACACAATATCTCAACTCCATAAATAAGTACTCTATAAGATTATATGACAAACATCTAGGGAGATACAAAATTGGTTATAATATCCAAAAACTTTACAGTAGATTTATCATTCTTAAACGCATAAATATTATTAATCAACCTAATGCATAAAGACATGGATATGATATGATAATTTAACCCTCATCTATTAAAACATACACCAATACTGCAACCGATGCCTTGGGACAGGGGAGTACAGAGACGTCATGGGGTTTCATTTCATGAAAATGGACACCAACTCATTACAGCGTTAAATAGAAGAATGTAAAATCTCATATATATTTATTTGCTGTATTCCCTCTTGGGTTTATAACTACACCAATAGTAAATATTATAAAATACTTAATATATTTTTTTTCTTCAAACCAAACACAAAAGAAATCAAAACCCATAATTTTATTTTATTTTACACTCATAATACAAACCCTTTAATACATCTACTCCACACCACTTGCTAGGACAAGCCCCTCATTTGGCACCATTTGGTGAGAAGAACATTTATACAATCAATCGTTATTGAGTTTGCCTGAATACTCGTGCATCTTTTCCCAAGGCCCTTGCCTTCTACCCGTTGCAGCCAATTCATGTTTAAGCCACTCACCAAAACCTTTATCAAGATACTTATGACACTTGTTGGGATATTCTAATCCCAACCCAACGCTAAGCTGCAATTCAAATTGATGCCAACCCCCCGTTGATCCCAAATTTAATCGTGCCATCAAAAGTCAAACCACAACCACATCCTCTATAAAATTATGAATGCAAGCCTCATCCTCCAATGAATCAAATCAATTTTTCAGCCCCTCCAAAATAAAAATAATAAGTCCTTTACGCCCTTGTCAATATCATGCCCAAGACAAGCCCCAGAAAATCAAGATCATATGTCGCAACAAAACATTTGAATCAATCTGAACGCTCAAGCCCCTGGGTACACAAAACAGAGAGTTAAACCAGCCCCAAAAGTTTCCTTGGGCTGCATTGTCAATAAATAAAGTCTCACACCACTCAACCTCAAGCTGTATCCAAGGTGAGGTAGCCAGAACCACTCTTCCAACATTCTTAATATGTAAGCCCCAAATCACTTGATGAGTCAACTAGGAACTCATCAAGCGTCAAATTTCCCTCTAGAGCTACACCATCAATCTATCTAGTGCTAAACCAACAATCCCTCGAGTGCTAAACAAACAAATATTTTAGCATTGAACCAATAAATCAATGCTAATACAGCAATCTCTCTGTTGCAAAACCAATTTCGCTCTGATTCTAAACCAGAAAATCTTATGGTATTGTTGTGGCAAATTTCTTCTAATATTAAACAAACAATATATCTAGTGCTACATCAATCAATTTCCATTTGGTGCTAAACTAGACAGATTTGATTTGATTAGTTTCAAAGTTTGACGACCAGTGAAGAAACATACAATCAATATATTATTTATCTGTAGAAATCAGAGGCCCATATTTTTCTATAAAATAAGTGCTTAGTCCTTAGTAGGGGTGTCAATATTTGACATGACCCGAAAACCCGACCCGAACCCGACCCGAAAATTTCGGGTTAGGGTCAACCCGAACCCGAAACGGGTCGGGTTCGGGTTCAGCATTTCGACCCGTTTCAAAAATCGGGTCAGGTTCAGGTTAACCCTTTGACCCGAAAGTGACCCGATTTTGACCCGAAAACCCGATTTTGACCAGACAACCCGAGATTGACCCGATTTTGACCCATTTTTGACCCGATAAGAGGAGATTGACCCGTTTTTTACCTAAAAATTAGCCATTTTTTTGTTGGAAATGGGTCATTCGGGTCGTGCCGGGTTGACCCGGACCCGAAGCGGGTCGGGGTCGGGTTCGGGTCAGGAAAATTGACCCGTTTCTAAAAACGGGTCGGGTTCGGGTTGACCAGAATAGTGCTGGGTCAATTTCGGGTTCGACCCGAACCCGACCCGTGACCCGAAATTGACACCCCTAGTCCTTAGCACACCCCATTAGAATGCAAAGATTTTGTGGATATGTTCGATCAAAATAACAATTAGACGGATTTTAAGTAAAGGAGATAATTACTACCTTAAAGGGGCATTTATGATAGCTCTTTCTCAGTTTTATAGAAAACTATTACACTTCCGTTTGAATACAATTTTCTTATAATTTTTAAAGATTTTTTTTTTTTTCGATAAGTTTTTCATAATCATATTAGCTTAAAATGCGATAGCTTTAAGAAAGTTATCCAACTTTTTTTCTAGAAAAAAAAAACATATATTTATCCATAAAAACATTAAAAAATTAAGCATTTCCCATAACAACTCCACAACAAATTTCATATACAGTTGTAAACGTCTCAAATTAACCTTTAAGCATGCCTTTAAACACAGGTATCAACAAAATTATTCCAATAGAAGAACTTGCATAGCAAGAACAATGAGATAAAGCCTCCAAACAGGGATAGGCCAATGTATTGAAATGAAAAGTCAAAAACTATCAAGTTCCAATAAATAACAGGCATTCCTCCGCAATTATGGTACACTGGAAGATGCCTTGGCATGTCTCCAAAAATATTTAGAAAACATAAAGAAGAATAAAATCATATTATTTCCTAAAAAAAAAGCCGCCAATACCTCATTATACAAGTATTATATATGATTTACCTCAATTTCTGCAGTGCGATAGGGAAAACCAAGACATTAAACATCTTCACAAAGTTTTACCCGCTTACTCTGCTCTGGCTCCTGCTTGCACTAAAAAAACAAATATGGCATGACATAGTAAATTAATAACTACACAAAAGTAACTTTTAAAAAAACAAAAGAATAAAAACTGCGAGAATAGTCTCATTTGGAGGTGCCTGTCTGCGTGAAAAGTTTCTGTCCGCCCCCTTTACCCCAAACACCCCGAGCTGGTAACACATCAGCTGGCTTGTTTCTTCTGTCCTCGTCGGTTTTTTCAGGGCTAGTTTGCTGATGACGTAGATCAAGAAAAGCTGCAGCTGAACCATCACCCAGGCGAATTCTGTTGAACTTTGACGTCTTTTTGTTTTTCTTATGTCCTTCGCCTCCCAAGCCATTGTTAGTAACGATTTCTTTTTTACTGCCTGAACCACTGACAGTTGAGTTCACAGAGCCTGTATTGCCCCCAACTTCTATGGCTGAAGGAATTTTAACCATATTACTTCGGTACCCATCCTTTGTCAAAACCTCCACTTCATTGTCTAAAGGATGGCGACTTGACTGCAGCTTTCTAACCTGTTCTAAAATGCTATCCGCCAATGCATCTTTTGCAGTAGAATTTTCTGTGTGACCAATAACTTTTGTCTTTCCTTTCCCCTTCTTCGCATCTTTCTTTGAGAAAACAGCATTACTAGTGTTTTCACGCTGATTATTAGCAAGTAGATTAGCATTATAAGCATCAACAAGTTCCTTCTGTTTATGGGGATCAGGGCAGAGCTGAGCTAGTTCAAGAACAAGATGTGAAAGGCCAAACTGCTCGACATAAGAGAGATATTCCCAAGAATTTATAAGGCTCTGACGATATTCAGCAGAAATGCTTCTGAATGCTGCATATTTATTCTCATCCATTCCTAAACCGGCACGAATACTCTCTACCAAAGATTTGTTCGCTCTCTGAACATCCACATGTGGCAGAGATTCTGTAAGTGCTGGCGATTCTTTATTTGAAGTGATAGCAGATACCATTTGGGATGTAGTGGCCTCTGAAGGATCACTGTTGTGGAGATTAGGAGATGATGCTGAATGCTTAATTCTCATGTCATTAGGTTTCCATGCAGAATTTGTAGGAATAGTGGGTGCAAACCCATTTTCTCCTACTTGAGTAACCTGAGAGACAGAACTGGATGGTGGAGCCACCTGACTCAGCAAACCCCTAGGCCTAGAATATGAAGAAGTTGAAGGAGCTGGTTGAGAATTCTGTGTGGATCTCATGTGAGAACTTGAAGAAGCAGAGGAGCCAGCTTCATAGTTTTCAACTGGCCTCGACTGAGCAGAGTGCAGAATTTTCACAGAACCCTTCTTACGAGGATTAATACGAGATGCAATTGTATCTGACACTAAGCCGTCTGAAACAGGTCCAGGCTTTGGCTTATTGCTTTCTCTCAGTCCATGTAGTGGAGGAAATGATTCTTCTCCCAAACTAGCTCTGCTCCTTTGATTAAGAACCTGTGCATACCTGGACGATGGTTGTGGTGGTTCAAAATCAGAGAGGGGAGGAAAGGATATATCCTGAAGAATAGATTCATTTCCAGAGCCATTTCTATTGGCTGCAATAGATCTTGAAGAGACCGGTTCAGACTGTGAAGAGATAGCTAATGGTTCCATGGAACTTGTGATTTCATCAGCTTGACTTGCTTCTCCATGTTCAGCATTTAGTCTACTACCATATGATGAGTCATGAAGCCTACCCTCTGAAAATGCAGTCTCCAAACTAGCTTGTATTGCCATATTTAATTGGTTATCAGATGGTTCAGGATGAAGATCACGTCTTCTTCCTCGTCGTTGGTCTTGCTCATTCCGTCGATATCTAAAACTAATAGGTATCTGCAAAAAGGTTGAAAATCCAACAGGAAAAGCTTAAAATCTAACAATACTAAAGATGAGCTTCAAGCAATCAATTTCCAAAAGAAAAGCTAAATAAAAAAAGCTGATGCAGTTGCCCACTAAGACAGGAGCTTAAATTCTGCATACCTGAAGGGCAGCATTCCTCTTGGCACGTGACATGTGACCCCCATGCTCAATAGCATTGTGCCTCTGAAAATAAATTTCCAGCAAAAGCTTGTAAACAGTCCTGCTCATAGCTTACTCACCATTCCGGAAAAAAAAAAAACCCGGAAGTAATCTAACCAATCTAGATAAAATCCATATGGAGATGTTAAAGTTTAAATTTTTAAATTAAGTTTGCAATCACCTTCATTTCAGCATCAGTTTGAAAGACAACAAACTTCTTTGCCAGGCAGGCTTCATTTTCACATAAAAAATGGTCTTGCAGGAAATGAGTCTGTTGATCAAGCAATATAAGAAACTCATTTTATAGAAAAGGAAAAGAGCAACAAATGCAGGCATCAAGAAGAAAAACATCCAACATTATCATTGTTGAAACAAATGGATGGCCTGCAGGAATGTTTATGGAACAAGGCTCATTATGGTGGAAGGACGTGAAAGAATTGTACCTCTAGGTCCTCATAGCTCCTATAATAATCATACTGACCAGGATGTTGCCTGCATAACAAAAGTAAGGTCAATCCATCTTTAATTGTTTTCAGTAACATTATGACAACAAAACATTTCCTTAGGAGAACGTATGCACACCTCTGGCAGATGTGGCAGGTGAAATGTTCTCTCGACATATGCATGTAGAGTTCGGTATCTCCATAAAAGGGGTTTTTGCAGAATTCACACATGGGATGGCCTGTAAAGCCACCACGCTCACTCTCGCTGCCGTCCACCTCTGAATCACCAGTGGTTACGTGCTGCCTCAGCTGTGATCTAGTGTAAAGCTTCTGTTCGGAGATAAATATCTGCTCCAAACTCCAAATATCCAGATGAGAATGAGGGTGGATACTTAAATGTAACAAAAACCATTCTGCATGCAAAACTTAAGGTGTACCAAAAATAGAAAAAAAAAACTCCACGGAACATGTGAAAACATCAATAAAAGATTGGCTTCATTAGCTTATTACCACAACAGCTCTAATCAATATAACGATTGAAGAACATGTAAATCAACTGTCTATACGCCACTTGAAGTCACTCTAGCACTTATTTACTTTTAACAACTTCTAAATTTGCAAAAGAAATAAGACGCATTATTGCCTTTTCTTCTCTTCAACATATGTGAAGCTGGGTGAAACAGACTATTGACACATAAGTAGTTGTATGATCATTATGGAATAAATAAGTTTTTTTTTAAGTTATTATGGGCAGGATAACTATTGCTTTTAAAAAATTGGGTAGTAGCTTCTTTTAACGACCATACATTATTAGATTTACTAGTAAACAATGGCTTATAAAAAAAAACTTTTAAAAAGTAACAAGAGAGTTGTATGCATACAGAATTATAATAGTTGTCCGGAAAGCAAAACCATTAAAAAGCTGCAACAAACAGACTATCAACTTATGAAGAACAATGAGTAGTGATTGCAAAGAAAAAGAGTTTAAGAGGACTAGAGAGATGATAGAGATTAAACTCTATATGTCAAATATGTCGAAAAAATAGAAAACAATGAGAGATGACAGAGATTAAAAAAGATCAAATTTTTTATTAAAATTAACATTTTGGTTTAAAGAAATTTCAAATACATTTACAAAACATGAGGCATTTTTAGAAATACAAATAAAATCAATCAAGAGTTGAGAGATCTGTAAATAAAAAGCAATCGAAAGCAATATCAAATATTTTACGTTTTTTTTTTTAATTCTAGGAAAATTCAGAAATTTTACAGAACCATGGGTAAGTATAGAAAAGAACAAATTTCAAGAGTTGGCACACCTCTTGTCCAGAATCATATAACCAAATAGTAGGAATCACAGTTATAGATAATATTGCTGCGAAAAATCCTCAAGATCAGGAACAAAAAAGATGGCCCATAATCAAGGCAATCCCAAACTTAGAGAAAAATAGTAAAAAACTACAGTATGATTGACTGAAATTCTAACTGAATTAGAACAATAGAAAGTGTGCCCAATTTGATCAAATCATCTACAATAATTGGGCAATAAGAGCTACAGTCCACCTTCTATACTTGTTTAAAACAAAATTATAATAATAATATGCATCTCCACATAGTCAAACCCTCACTCACAGTATGATGTTGCATCCTTCATTCCGAGCGTGAGACTACTAATAACACACGTTCCAATTATGTTTCTCACAACCCTTACAACACATACCACTTGAGTCTCCCACAAACCTTTCTACACATCCCAATCGTGTCTCCTATAACCCTCATTGCACATCCCAATTGCATCTCCCATAGTCTTCACTGCACGCATGAATTGTGCCTCTCCATACATCTTAGCGCACAATCATTGTTGACCTCACTTTTGACACCACTGAGTTCTCATAACTTGGATTTCAATCTTCAGCACCCTAGCTCCCCATTTGACGTAAAACTGAACCATTTTTGTGGGAACAAATAAGTCTTTGTGTCCAACTCAATATCCTTGGCCCAATCAAGTCTAAAATACCACCTACATTGGGATTAATCCTTAATCCACCCAAGCTTGGGCTTAGTTGGCTTACTCTTCAAACTATGATGCACCGACACGAACACAACACGACACGACACGGGACACGGCTATCATTGAAAATATAGGACATGGATACTGAGTGGACACAACATTATAATTTTTAGAAAGCATATATAAATTAATATAGCATCATATTAGAAATGAGTCATTTAGGCACATAATCGTATGGCATTCTTCTCAAATATTGATATTCAAACATGGAAAAGGTATACAAGTCTTAGCCGTAGATTTTGTGCAAAGCAAAAAACCATCTAACATTGAGATATACAGAATCTCTAAGGTATTCTCACAAAGATAATATAACCTACCATTGAAGCTTCCAATATTGGTCTCAAAACATCTAATTTTGCTAAAACAATTAACATGCAATAAGCATGCAACACTTCAAATATCACAAAAATTAGAGAGCAGATTATATTTTTAAAAAAAATTATGTGCTTGTAACTAAGGTTGTGAAAACCGGACCAGACAACGAACTAAAAGAAGGAGAGGTTCATTGTTCGACCGGTCAAACCGGAGTTGAACCGGATGACGTAATAAATAATAATATTATTAAAAGTAATGAAATTAACATAATAACAATGACAATTTAATCTTAAAATTTTCATTATTCTAAGAATTTTGAGACTAAAAAATAAATAAAATTCATACAAATATAATATATCACATAATTTTAAAATTAAATATAAATCATTATTATATTTATGTTATATATTTAAATATAAATAATTACGAATTTTAAATTTAAATATAAACATCTTCAATCTTCGATTTTAACTTATGTTTAATGAAAATTTAATTTATATATAAATATATAAATTTAATATAAATAATTTCTAATTTAATTTATATTTTTTGATATAATTTATACCTATGAAAAATATATAAAATATAATTTTAAACCTCCAACTTATTTTTAATTTGAATATTTGAAATATATGATAGGATGAATTTGTGTTTTATATTGTTAAATAAAATATATGATATTTAAATTAATTTAATATTTAATTAAACATTTTATATTAAATTAAAGTATTTAAATATATTATTAGTTGAACCGGCCGGTCTTAAGAATCGGGACCAATTCAACGGTTGGCCGAGTGAACCGGCGGCTCAAACCGGTTTTGACCGGTTTGATGCAAGACCAATTCTTTAGGAGGACCGAACCGGCCATAAGACCGATTCACGGTTGAACCGGTCGAACCGGCCGGTCCAATTTTCAAAACAATGCTTGTAACAATGTTGTTTATTATGCATTTAGGCACATAATTATTGAGAGATTTACTCATGGTTCAGGTAAGCTTCAAAGTAAGTAATACATAAATCACATGAAGATTAGCAAACAAGATTTAAATAAATTTTTGAAAGGGTTCAAAACCATACTATCAAACATAAACTTTAACATTAAAAGGATAAAGAATCTAATTGTTTAGAGTTTAACATTACAATTATGCATGAACAAGAAAAAAGATAATGCTAATATCATTAAAAAAAAATAATGAAAATTGGTTTAAAGTTTTTCAAACAAATTGACATAAAAAATATTATGTTTTGAAGAAGATAGTTCCACAAGAAGACGCAAACTCACATAAACAAAGAAGACGAAGACACAAGGACGGGTTATACCTTGAGAAGATGGTTCCACAAGAAGACGAAGATGCAAACTCCATAGCCTCGCCTACTCGCATAAACAATGACTCTCTCTGTCATTCGGCCTTGCCTGCTCACGTAAATGAAGTCTCCTGCGGCTAGCCTGCTCGCATAAATGGCGAAGACGCAAAACCCTCGATGGTGCTCATGGAAACGAAAACGCAAAACTCGCCTTCTCGCGGAAATGAAACCCTTGCTTGCAGACTTTGAATACAGAAGGATACATGATAAAACCTAACGCACAGTCCCGCTCGTTAAAAGACTTTTATTTTTTTTTAATAAATTTTATTAAAATAATGGACACACATGCTCGTTTAAATTTTAATATTATTTTAATCGAACACGTTTCGGCCATGTCCTATGCAGTCCCAGTCATGTCGAGCGCGTGTCCATGTATGACACATATCTGACACTGCATGCCTTCATAAGTGTCGATGCATCATAGCTCTTCAAACTAATATTAACCAATTAAGTAGATTTTCAAAGGTCTAGAAGGTTCATTGGAGTAACCTTAGGTCGATCAAGTTAGCACCATCACAATCCAATGGGTTTGTTCCCATCAAAAGTTTTGGATTACTTATCTATAAAATATGATAAAAAGGAAGAATGATTAGTTACAAGCCACAATTAAAGCTTTGAAATTTCAATGATATATTCCAAAATCATATTAGAGATTGTACCTACAACTACGCATATCATAAATAGTCTAAACTTTGTCTTCCACGGACGAAACCTTATCTTCCACGGATGAAACCTTGTCTTTTACGGATGAAATTCTATCCTTAACTGTGGCTTTCTTTGGCTCATCTCTCCTTCAAAATGCTCTTCCAACGCATCTACCTTCTTGGCCGCCATCAGAATTTCTAGATTTTGATCCAAAAATCAGCAAGGGTTCCTTCCTCCAGCTGATATTTCACTGCTGAAATTTTAAAAAATCAGCCCCAGATAGTCCCAAGACTTGCTCTGATACTAATTTTATATAAAATACTTGAATATTTCAAGTAAACCCTAACAAGAATAGAAAAAAACAACAATTGAATCACACAACATATGGTGGAAAACTCTCCAAATCGTAATTGGATTGCAAAAGAGAGATCTAACGGAAACAACGAAAATAAAGATAAAATTGATCCTCAATTCGAGAGGAGGATCGTTCTCTCTCAATCTCTAGATGAGTCTAGAGCCCAAGACACCAAGAAGAACCCACACAAGAACACAATCATCAAACATAACCCTAACTCTAATCTCCCTCCCATACTTAAGGAATACAATTAAAACAAAAAGAAAAAAATATACAATTAAAACAAAAAGACAAAAAGACCTAAAGGCCCTTGCCGCCCCCTCCTTGGGCTTGAAATTTGAATTTGAACTCAAGAGGATCCCACCCAATCTCTCTCTCTCTCCCGCTTGCCGCCGCCCCTCCTCCTGTAAACATGAACTAACCCCTTAGAGGCTGGACCTGTCCACTAGGGGCCGGTCTAACATGCCTAACCTAAATTCTCCAGCAAGCTCAAGTTTCATAATTGTTAACTTGTAATAATGATCAAACCATAACTATAATGATTAAACCATCACTACACATTCTTCTTTATATCACATTTAAGTACACATCTTTGCAAAAAAAAAATTCTTACTCATAAAGCCTTATAAACATAACCCTATTTTAGACCCTTGAAAAAAAAAATGGAAGGATGCCAAGAGAGAATAAATGAATGATTTGAACAAAAATTACACTTGAAAGATTGTTGAACTACCAAAAGAAAAGAAAACTATAAGATGCAAATGGAGTTTTTCTATCAAAGGTAGAGCAGATGAAAGCCTACTCAATCATATAGAATCAACTATCAAAAAACTTTTGCTTCTATTGTGAAAATGAATACAATACATATCCTAATTTGTCTTATAATAAATCGTGGATGATCCATGCAGTGGTATGAAGTAAAAAAAAAAATTCTTACATAGTGCTGTTGGAGAATAAGTCTATATGAATCCACCACATGAATTTGATAGTTCTTTCACAAAGAATAAAACATGTACATTAAAAAGGACTTTATATGACCTTAAATAACTTTGAGAGCATGGTTTGGTATATTCACATAAGTCATAAATTAAGCTGGACACAAACAAAGCCAAAGGGTTCATACTCTCTTCATAAAATACTCCAGTAATGATAAATTATCAATTCTAATGGTATAGGTTGACGAAATAACTGTTATAGGTGATGACAATCAAGAAAAACTTACTGAGAAATTTGAAATCAAGGAGTTAAGCAAGCTCAAATACTTCTTGGACATAAAAGTAGCTTAATCAGAATAAAAAATATTTCTCTCAACAAAACTATATAAAAGATCAACTAAAAAAAAAAAATGACTGATTGCAAATAATATGAAACCCCAACAAAACCAGGTCAAAAAATTGGACGCAGATGAAGAATGAAAAAAAGTAGACAAGGGACAATAAAAAATTTGTTGAAAAACTGATATATTTATCTCACACCCATTAAGAAATCATATTTGCAATAAGTCTCTTAAGTCGATTCATGTAAAGACCTAAAAAATCTTCAAGTAGGAATATTATATAAAAGGCAAGACACTTTACAAATTGGAGGGTATATTGATGCAGACTATGTAGAATCACCAATAGATAGAAGATCTATGACTAGAACTGTAAATTTCTGGGAGAAAATATCATAACATGAAGAGCAAAAAAAAACCTATTATTTTAAGAACCAATATATGAATTTAGAGCCATTGCCTAAAGAATATGTGAGCTTCCATGAATTAAAATTATCATGAAAACTTTTAAAATTAAATAGGAAGGGTTAATGATAATATATATTGACAATAAATATGTCATTAGCATTGCTCATAATTTAATACAACATGATTGTACTAAGCATGTGAAGGTGGATGGACATTTCATAAAAGAGAAATTAAAAATTGGGTTGAATTATACTCCATATTTGCCAACAAGAAATTAACTTGCCAACATTCTTACCAATGGACTTTACAACCCCATGTTCAAAAGTATTATAAGAAATTTTGAAATGGTAGATTTATAGCACTTAGTTTGAGGGGGAGTGTTAAAAGACTGAGAGACCCACAAGTTAACTAATCTTGTTAAGGATTTTTTAGCACATGGATTACTATAGATTTTAATCTGCATGCCTTCTCTCTCTTCTAACTATCAGCCATTCTTGACTTTTCTTTTCTTATTATTAGCTCTGATTTATTTTTGTTATAAGATTTTTTAAAAAATTTATATATACTTTCACACTTTGTACAGAATAAAGTAATAAAATTCAAAGTTATTTTTTCATATTTCTACTTTGCAATAGTAACAATAAATTATGAGCAAGAAAATGAGTCTATGAAGCAATGTTTGATATGGAGTTTGAGGTAAAATAGCTTGGAATTTAAAGTATTTCCTAAAAATTAAGGTTGCTCGCTCACATGGGGAGCTCTTAATTTTACACATTGCAACAAAAGTATACCATTGTTCCACTTAAGAAAACTAGGATGTTGGCTTGCAAACTAGCTTATACAACAATTATTTGAATCACTAATTAGGAGAAGATGTAAATCGTATTATAGATAAAGAAATGGAACAGATTTTAGTATAAAACATAATTTAACCTGCGCATACGAGGCTAGCTATAGCTTAAGTTTTGAGTATGGTAAATCATTCCATGCATGAACTTCATAACATAATTTTGTTCATAAGAAATACAAAGTTGACATTTGAAACCCGTATAGATGCAAACTATACAGGTTCACTCATTGATAGAAGATCCACATTGGATACTACACCTTTCATAGATGTCAAATGGAGTAAAAAATAACAAAATGTTTTAGCAAGGTCTAATATAAAAGCAACATTTAGAGCAATGCACAAGGTATATGTGAGTTAGTGTGATTGAAAAATATTCTTAAAGTGGGAAGGCCTTATAGAACTCTAATGTGACAATAATCAAGCAATAAATATTGCACACAATCCAGTGCAACATACTGAAATGAAACAAGTTGAATAATAATGATTATAAAAAAGAAAAAATAGACAACAATTTAATATATATATATATCGCATGCGGTCTATAAATAACCAATTGGCAAATATCTTCACAAAGGAATCAACATTGCATAGTTTCAGAAGATTATTGCTAAAATGGGAATGGAAGATATCTACTCACCAACTTTAAAAGGAGTGTTAGAAAACATATTTTTTCTTCAATATTTGACTAAGCATCTATGAAAAGAATTAATTATTGCAGGTGATGGAATTAAAATCATCAAACAATTTCCATTCCAAGGGTTGCTCCTTATGACAATAACTCAAACTAAGTCATGGATCCTGAATTTATAGCTCTCATTTAAAGGACTTCATTTCAAAAAAAGATTCTCTTTTGTATATTTCATTTCTTTCTCTATGTACAACTTCTATAAGATAGCATGATTGCTTGTTACTAGATTATAATGAGATCAGCACAATTCTCTCGTGTTTTCTTACATATCATTCCAAATTGACTAGAGAAATTCCAAGAAGAAAATGAATGCTTCTTTACTTGAAATGAGAAACTTGCATAAAGAATAATGGAAAATAGAACTACAAACATACTATAAACATAAAATGGGTAATTTGTGCCCAATTAAATTATCAGTATAATTATTTTAGTTTTCAGGGATAAATGCATCATCTTTAAGAAAAGATAAAAGGCTTAAATTAGTTACTATGCCAAAAGGATATTTGTGAGAATTGGACATGGCCGGTTCAACTGAACCGACCAGTTATAGATAGGGGGTCGCAACCCGCGACAGGAAGAAACGAACAAAGTGGAAAAGCCAAACTGGCGCGGAAGGGATTGGGGAAAATTCATTTTGCCATTTTTAGCAATTGATCGTGTTTAGGGATAAGAATCACCAACTCATTTTCATTCTTATCGCTAAAGAAGTGATAAATTTGAAGAAATCTCAGTGAACGAGAAGAATGATTGAGAGGAAGATGGAAGAAGGCTTGTAAATTTTTTTTTCTTTTCATTTTCATATAAATTCCCTTATTCTGCTTCATCTAAAGTAAGTGATATTTCCATAAGGAAAAAAGAAGAGATTCAAAGCGAGGAGGAAGAAATTGGGAGAGAAGGAAGAAAAAGGAATTGAACTTCGAAATTCCTTCTTAAGGAAAGGTAAGTGATTTAATTTGAGGTCATATGTTTTCATTTATCGTTTCTTTTATTGAATAAAAAATGAGAAATATATTTTAATTTAGGTTGGAAGAATCCAAGTGATATATATTTTGGTTTGACGGTGGAGTAAGTAAGATTTGCAAGAAATGGAAGGAAATTTTGTGAGGTAAATTTTGTGAAAGAAAATCAAATGTTTATTGAGATATTTAATTAAAATTTAATATTTATTTTATTATTATATTCTTGTGAACAGTTAAAGGTATTCAATACTGGATGAATATTGAAAGAGGAAATAAATGGTAATTATAGTTATTTGAAAATTTCATTATTTTTATTTCCATTTTCATTTTTGAAAGAAATATTTACATAATTGTTTTGCTTATTTTGAGGCTATTATGAATAAAACAATGTAAACTTCAAATATATATATGATAGTATGTATAGATTATTATGAGAAAGTATGTAAAGATAGCATGAATAGGTGAAAGAATGTAAAAGAAATTGAAAGTGAAGTTGGATATAAATTATAACTAAAAAGTATAAATGAATAATGGAGAATAAATAAAAAAGAAAAAATGATATGCATGCAAAATACATGAGTCACCCCCGTATGGTACTGGCTGGGAAAGTAATATACGCATGCACGTTAAATGAAAATAAAAATGGTTGTACTTTTAGCACATATAAACGGTGCTCCTGTACTAATTAAAAAGGGAAAATGAATACATGTTAATATAAAATGAATACATGTTAAAGTGCTATAAATGTTATAAATGAATATGATATGATATGCATAAATAAATGAAGAAAATGAAAGGAAACAAACTAAGGAAATATATATCAAATTTTAAATGAATAGACATATATCAAAGGTTATATGTATTGTACTTTATATTTAGAAGTTACTCACTGAGTTTACTTTGTAAACTCAACCTATCCAACTAATATTTTAGGTAAATCTCCAAAGAATTAAAAATAACTGAAAGAGAGTACGTTTATAGAAGACGGCGTGCAAATGAAAACATGTAATTTATGATTATACAAATGTTAAGTATTTGAGAAATTTTTTGTAATAGTGGCTTTTCAGTTGTTTTGAGATATTGTATGTTAAAATTGTTAGTGATATGAATTGAATTGTTACTACCGTCCGACTTTTCGTTCCCGCCTTGTTAAATCAGGTATCAGGGCCAGGTAGTGACAATTTTCAGGCTAGTTAATGTGCTAATTTTAACCGACCCAAATAAAACTACAACCTTTTGACAAATATAAATCAAAATCTTCTGATAATTGATATGCAGGAGCAATGATTGACATGCATGATTGTGGAAATATAAGAACTATATTAATTTTGAAAAATGATTTTAAAAATTATGTGATTGACGAATAGTTTACTGTGCATTAGAATATTTAGAATAGTAATAAAAAATAGCATCTTAACATTGTATAGAAAAATAATATCGTAATATAAAAAATCAGTTCCTTCACATATTGGAACACCATAAAGAGGCTATAATTTCAGAACCATGGACAATTGGATTAAATATGGCAAGGTCTATAGGTTCATAAAAATCTAAATAAGAAAGTCAGTCATGTAAGCACAACAATTATTTTTAAGTGAAGAAACAAGCAATTTTTAGAATTTGGCAATACTAGAAAGTACTATTAAATATGATTTCTACAGTAAAAAAACTCTAAGAAAGAGCACATTAAAAATGGGTTCGGGGAGAATTAGCATGCAATACCAACCTTCCTCCCTTCCATGCATAGATTGCACATGAACATTTTGTGTTGATGGTAGAGATGGCCCTTCAACTGCTCGATGTTCTTAAATCTATGCCTTCTGTTACTCCTGTCTTTCCTCAGCTCCTCAGCATCGTTATCACAAATACTACATGAAAGCCTGCACATGGCGCTTATCATTCTGTAATGGTCTACATCATCAAAGAATGCCTGTGAATCCTCATGGTACCAATATTTCCCATGCTGACCTTCTGTAACGCCAGGTGGGAACTCCGAAAAATTTACTTTTGCCTCAGTGAAACTCCCCAAAGCCTGTCATATACGGGTAACATCAACATTTACCATTTACTATGAGTTCTATCCAGACAATATTCTACTTTTTAAATCTTCAGGATCATAACATGTACAAGTAGTAGAAAAACAGGAAATTAAGTCATAATTTTCCTTTCTCAATTCATATACTAATTTCTTAAAAAAAAATTATTACTTTTTTAGCAAAAATATACATTTATTTTGATTTTTCAAAATTTTTAAGTCTTCAAAAGTGGTGGATACCCTAGATCATCAACACAGAGAAAACCTAAATCCATCCAACCAGAATAGAAAGAGATATATAGAAAACAACGCTGATTCAATCGAAAGAAAAAAAAAATAGAGCCTCAATAAAATCTCCTTTAAGATCTAAACCGAACGAAATCGGTCCCAAAAGATCAAGCATATAAAATAGCATTCATACAAAGGAGTAAATGGATCGTTTGAAGCATGAAAATCAGGAAACCCATAAATTACCCTGGTGATGAAAACGGATGGGCATTCAGTCTTGCAGATGCAGCAGCGGCGATCGCCGAGAACAAAGCGGAGACGGACAACACAAGTGGAGCATACATCGCGATGGCCGCAAGATCCATAGGCGACCCACTCGAGGGATTCGGCGCACACTGCGCAGCAGTCGTCCATCTAGAGAAAGTTTCCGGGGCAGGAAGTTCGCCGGAGATCGCAAGGGGAGAGAGAGCGCAGTTTAGAAATAGCCCGTGGACCGTCGAAGAGCTCAGGGAAACAAAAGGCCCACATCATGTAAAACTTTTTCCATTTAAAGACCGGTCGTTTTGCTCCAATTGTGAAAATTGGTAACAATAATAATCCAGTGAGAGGGATCTTAGAATAATACAATAATAATAAATTCATACAATAATAATAAATATGTATAATAATAGTAACAATGAATAAAAAACATGTATTTAATAGTCACATAAAACAAGTAAGAAGTTATGACTATCACGATGTTTTTTAGTATTGTATTAGTATCAGTAAATCGTTAGCTCAATAAACAGAGTCATAACTCTTTATCCGTCGGCATAGTAATCATATCCTTATAAACACTCAATCAGTATCACGTGAATCAGTAGAGGATAACATCAAACCACAGTATTTAAAGGAAAACACGTCGGCCCACCATCATGTACAGGTCAATCAGTCTCCAACCAACAAGTCAACCAATATTTACTTATTTTTTACACACACATTAGTATTTCAATACTATAACATTAATTTTAATCATATATCTACATTCATTTTCAATATATTGCAATAAATAAAATATAATTGAGCTTAATTAAGAAAATGTCAAAATATCATAACGATAGATAACAAAGAATCCTATTAGGAAAAAATGTACATTTTTCAGAAAATTATTAAAATACAAGGATTATATAAAAAGATGTTTGAAGACTTTTATTATACTACACTACTATTTTTAGAAGCTAAAATAAATTTTTAGGTAGACATAAATCATTGTATTTTCAAAATCACGTTGTGAAAAATCTCAAATAAATACTCAAAATATTTATAATCGTGATCTCTATAACATACAAAAAGTTACACGATGAAAATCTTACCAAAACAAAGTTATTTATATTTTTCGGTAGCGAAATTTCAAATTTAATCATAAAAATGTCAAAAAATAAAAATTTTGAAATCCGAAATAGACTAAATGTTCCTTATAGTGAGACGATCAAATATCTCAACTGGGCCGACTAACGAAAATCACTCCGCGAGCTCCAAAACTAGGTTTCCTTTTTCTCTCTCTTATCTTTTTTCTCTAATATCCCTTAAAACATCCTCACTTGTACCGACATGTACCAACTCCTTAAGGATTTTCACAAGTGCCCAAAAATTACAAAAAAAAATCATGCATGTAAAATACAGCCTTCTCCAACCGTTCGACAAACAGGCGAATGGAGAGCCTCAGACATCCCAACCGAACTCCATTTTTGTCGGCATTCAGTCGCTGATGAACAGTGTGACGCCAATATTGGCGTAGCACTGTTCACTTTCGCCATTTCTTTCTCTACCGAACTCTGTCTGAGAAATGCGCAAAAGAAACGATGATGATTTTGAGGCAAAATGGTGTTCCACTGGAGATGAATCACGACGCTTTTTGATTTTACTGTATTTTGCAGTGAAAAATGAGAGCTTTGGTTGCAGATGCCCTATTACAATCAAAATATTATGGCGAAAACAGTTCACAATTTGGAGTTATAATGACTCTAAAAAAATAGCATAGTCAAAATAGATGCTATTACAAGAATGGTCTAGCACATAGCGCGTTAGACAAAAGATTGTCCATCATCCCGAATGATAAACAAACAATCAATGTAGAAAGATACAACCATAATCATCACAAAACATTCATAACAACCATTATGGAAACCAACAGTGATGAAGCCAACCAATAGAAGCTGTAGGAACATCCAAAAATAGCCTCCACATGAAAACCACCTGAGCAAAAGAGACAAAACCAACTGAATATCCCAAAAAATAACGAAGAATATATACAATCGTTAATCACAACCACCAGATAATAACTCAGCTAGAATGTAAACCAATTTGCGACAACAACACAAATTCTCAACAATATTTCAAATTCCCATTTTTCCATCAATCTATTAATCTTAAGATATATATATATATATATATATCTAGAAATCCTTTTAGAAAGTGTAGTAGCACATACAAAATTGAAGTTAAACCTCATGTTGTCACATTTAGACAAAAGGAAGTAAACTACGGCATGAAGGGTGGGGAGCATAGCATTTTTAAAGTTTTCTGCCATAGAAAGACATCCAATGTAATATAGGACTTAAAATATAATAGGCCTAAGGAAGTAATTTTGAAATAAGGGGATTAATTTCATCGAAACCATAAAAGGAGAAATCACATTCAAATAGCAAGTGAGAGAGAGTTTCAGTGTTTCCTTGACATAAATTGCATGGTAGATCTTGAATATTAATGTTTCTATTGGAAAGAACATCAGCAGTGATCAAACCACCTCTAAGAGCCATCCAAGTGTAAACTAAGAATATGAAGGAATATTTTTTATGCTAGACCAAAGGATGCCACTTGTATGTAGTATCATTAGCAAAATAATCAAAGTAGAAATCGTTGAATTTGACATCGTCTAAGTTTTCCCAACTAATATGATTCACATTATTAAGGGATATTGAAATGTCTGTGCAAAAATTCTTAAAAGGGGGCTAACATGGATTAAAATAATTCAGACATTATGATGCATCCAATCAACAAGATGTGCATTAGAGTTGCTGGCAGTAGAAATAAAAAAAATTTAGAAATTTGTCTGTAATGGAGTCACCCAGGCACCAGTGGTCCCAATGTATTGATTCAATCATCATCAAATTGGGTTGATATGAAAATTATTTAAATAAAATTTAAATTGTAAAATAATTATAAAATAATATAATTAAAAAAAATAAATTGAACTCATACATTAATAATACCTTATATTCATTTTTTTAATATTTATTCAAATTAATCAAAATTAACTTATATAAAATTTTAAATTTAATATAAGTTATTATTAATTTATTTTATATGTTTAAATATAATTTACACATATTTTTTATATATTAAATTCATATTATAAATTTACATTTATAAATTATTTAGGTTAAATCATTTAAAAATAATGAATAAATAAATAATTTTTATAGTACATAAATAATAAATCTAGTATA